>NC_079171.1:44029942-44329942 GCF_947568905.1 Ostrea edulis | reverse complement strand
TGTATATTACATTATTGTAGTGAAGCTGTAGATAGCTGTAAATAGTGAAGCTGTAAATAATATTATTGATATGTATATTACATTATTGTAGTGAAGCTGTAGATAGCATTATTGTTATGTCCATTATATTTTTTTTTACTGAAGCTGTAAATAATATTATTGATATGTCTATTACATTATTGTAGTGAAGCTGTAAATAGCTGTAAATAGTGAAGCTGTAAATAATATTATTGATATGTATATTACATTATTGTAGTGAAGCTGTAGATAGCATTATTGTTATGTCCATTATATTTTTTTTTACTGAAGCTGTAAATAATATTATTGATATGTCTATTACATTATTGTAGTGAAGCTGTAAATAGCTGTAAATAGTGAAGCTGTAAATAATATTATTGATATGTATATTACATTATTGTAGTGAAGCTGTAGATAGCTGTAAATAGTGAAGCTGTAAATAATATTATTGATATGTATATTACATTATTGTAGTGAAGCTGTAGATAGCTGTAAATAGTGAAGCTGTAAATAATATTATTGATATGTATATTACATTATTGTAGTGAAGCTGTAGATAGCTGTAAATAGTGAAGCTGTAAATAATATTATTGATATGTATATTACATTATTGTAGTGAAGCTGTAAATAGCTGTAAATACTGAAGCTGTAAATAATATTATTGATATGTATATTACATTATTGTAGTGAAGCTGTAGATAACATTATTGTTATGTCCATTATATTTTTTTTTTACTGAAGCTGTAAATAATATTATTGATATATCTATTACATTATTGTAGTGAAGCTGTAAATAATATTATTGATATGTCTATTACATTATTGTAGTGAAGCTGTAAATAATATCATTGATATGTATATTACATTATTGTAGTGAAGCTGTAAATAGCTGTAAATAGTGAAGCTGTAAATAATATCATTGATATGTATATTACATTATTGTAGTGAAGCTGTAGATAGCATTATTGTTATGTCCATTATATTTTTTTTTTACTGAAGCTGTAAATAATATTATTGATATGTCCATTACATTGTTATTGCATCCTCTCATTGAATCGCATTTTTGTCAAGATTGAATATAGAAGAAATCTGTTTGTTAAGTAAATATGTCATACTTACAACACCTGGTATATCTCGGTAAATAAAGTCGTTATCATTAACTAAAGTCAGTTTTTCGTTTCTTTTTTGGCTGTTGAGTTCGCACATCAACGTCTTCCGGTTAAAGTTGATGGACAGACAAAAAGTATAAGCTTCACATTCTCTGAAACACATGAGGAGACCGATTTCGTATAACACCTTGAATGGGGAGAGTGGTAATTTCTTTCCAATCTCCTGATCCCCGCTGAATTTTACGCATATATTGTCCATCATAACATGTCGTAAGAACAGTACAATGATCAAAGCAACATATGCAGTTGAGAATTTAACTGACATGGCGACTTACGACAATCAAACGGGGAGAGGAACTCGTACTGAACTAAAATGGAGAATAACAAAGCGTGTCTATAGTTACTTGTCCGTGGAATACTAATGTCTGAAACCATTCCAAAGCACTTCTGAATTAATTATTTAGTAACCATTTGTACTGCATATGAACATGCTCAATTTATCACGTGTTATCGTGAATTCAGGCGTGATATTTATCGACGAGGACAGCCAGAGTGAAAGTGAAAGTCACGAGCTGTGATTTATCTCAATCATACATCAAAGTACTGATGGGAGTTGATTTTATGTACGTTTGCACCAGATGCGTCTGATTAATTGATTGATTGTATCTTGCTTAACGTCTCGCTCGGGAATTTTTCACTCATATGGAGACGTCACCAAGACCGATGAAGGGCTTCAAATTTAGGCCTATGCTCGGCGCTTATAGCCATTGAGCAGTGAGGATTTTTTTTAGCGTGCCACACCTACTGCGACACGGTGCATCCGCTTTTAAGTTCATCTCCGAGGACCCGTGACATTCACACCTGGATGCCGGGCGTTTGGCGATGGAACTATTACTGCCTATTTTAACGACTTAGGTCTGTCGCGGCCGGGATTCGAACCCCGGCTTTCCGCATTCAGGGCGAACGCTCTAACCTCTCGGTCACCGCGGCAGATACGTCTGAATTGAAAAATACCCTGAAAAAGTCATAAACTTATGCATAAATGTATGTTGTGTCTCTATAACAATCCAAGCGCAATTATTTATGTCTACATACATGTATGAAACATACATGTATATACACTGGTGAGTTAACACCTTGTCTGGATTGATTGATTGAATATTGTTTAACGTCTCCCTCGAGAATATTTCCCTCATATGGAGACTTCTCCACTGCCCGTGAAGGGCTGCAAAATTTAAGCCTATGCTCGGCGCTTATGGCCATTGGGATCTTTATTCTGCCACACCTGTTGTGACATGGGACCTCGGCTTGTGTGGTCTCATCTGAAGTACCGCCCCATTTAGTCGCCTCTTACGACAAACAAGGGGTACTGAGGATCTATTCTAACCCGGATCCTCACGAGATCCTTGTCGGGATTGTATTTTACTATTGAAACAGGTTGTATACATTCACCTTTAGAATTGCTATTTTTTTCAAAATATGTCACTACATTAATATTTTAACACAAAAGCATTTTTGAAAAACCCCACACATAGCTTAAATAGTTTTGGTTTGATGCTAATTTTCAATTTTTTTTATCAACAACTCCTCTTTTAAAAAAAAAAATGGGGAAAAGGATTGACATGAGTATCGACTTACACAACTAAACAATTTCTCATTGCTTAAAGTGCAAGAACGTGTGCTTATATCTCAGATATTTACTAATCGTTTATCTCTAAAATTGATCTCAAACGTAACTTCATAAGCATCGACAATTGACATTGAAATATCTACAATTTATTCTATCTACATAAAGAGTCATATGGTTATAATTTTGCACATGTGTAAAGACGAATATAACGAACAGTGATCAATCTCATAACTCCTATATGGACTACAAAATTAGGAGCTGGTTAAATACGGAACCCTGTGCATGTCAGAGGTTGGATCAGGTCCTTAGGAGGATTAAGCATCCCCTGTCGACTGGTCACATCAGCCGTGAGCCTTATATCTTGATCAAGTAAACGTACAGGTGCTTATATACAGTACTTCAGGTCTCCTCCCCCTTCCTTGTTTTTTAATGGTATTTTGGGTGTTTTTCTGATAAAACATTAAAGTTTCGAATGTTTTTGTTTAAATGGAATAAACAAATTTTGGATAGAAACCGTTTTTTAAACTGTCACATCACCGATTATAATAGATGAACAAGGTATGCAATACAGCCGGCAATATTTTAACAAAAATTGCACTACCCTGAAAAACCCTTTTAAAAGAGCAACAATAATGCACCTCTCAACTGAAAAAAACCCAACAACTGGTCATTCTAAATCTACTGATGATTCTTGGATTAAATGCATCGTTATTTGGTGCGCAATAATTTCTTCACGCCGTTCAATTTCATCGTTTTTACATCACCACTAATAACGAACGAAAGGTTCTGATATGTTGAGATATTTATGTCCCAGCCCACTATTTTTAGAAGGAAAAAAAAGAAACAAACATAAACGACCAAAGGCGAGGTATTCTCTAACCTTTTTCGTGTAGCTAATTGTTGATGGTATTTGCGGTTGGCAGACCTCATCTTCGGTTGAATAGTTTACTGCGACAATAGATTTTCATCTTTTAATTTGTAGAAAAAAAATTCAATTTGTATTTCAAGATAAAACTTTATAGTAAAACTAAACTTTAAGTAAACGATACATACATCTGTATGGCTTTATCATCATATCACTCAACATGATGAACAGAATATCAAGAAATTCATTTTTCTTCCCTCTTTCAATACGTAATGGATTCGACTTTTTGTATGAATAATTAAGATTACGTGAATCAACAGAGAGGTGCATATATATGGAGAATGTGAGTATGATTAATTCTACACAATGAGTGCTTTAAAACTCTAACTGCATATTAATCGGGTATAACGGAAAGTTATTTCAACATTATGAATCTAAAATGCAATATAATCATTTAATATAACTATTTAGTATAGAAAAACTTTAATGCTATTTTATTCATAGCATGTACTGATTGTTACACACGAGGTACACGTGCTCTATCTGTCAATCAGCTGACACTCGCTGCTTAAGATTGGTTGATTGGGGTTTTACGCCGTTTTGGCAATATTTCAGCTATTTTATGGCGGTTAAATAATTCAAACATGTTTGGTTGTGAGTGTTTGGGGTCCCCAGTGAGTCTACTCTTTTTCGGAAATCAGAGAAACAATCTTTTGCATGTCAAGGCGGCTCGATCCTTAGTACGGGGCACCCTTTAACGTCCCATCCGACGGTCATAACAATTAGAAACACATGCACAAGTCAAAATACAGATCATTTCGTGTATATCAATATTTGTAAGATCAAAGTATTCAACCTTAATAAATACTGTATGATATAATGATTGTCAATATTTGTAAAACGTTTGTGCATTGATTGCACATTACCAAAACGAATGTGATGTATAGTTAATGGACAGTCACACGATATAGATTCAGGGTGAAGTTCTCTGTTTAGTACGGTAGAATTAGTCCGGTGCTTATTTTTAATATAATCACTTCGTCTTGGCGTTTCATTACGATGTTACACGGTTTATTTACTTTGTAATGAATAGAATAAAGTTTACTTGTGTCACAGAAATCCCAATCGATTCGCCATAGAGAATTTAAATATAGTTTTATGAAATATTTTAAAATCAGTATAGGGAATTCTAAAGTGTGCAATATCATCTTGGAGTGCATTTTTCGCCGACCACGGGAGAATGTGTATTTTAAAAAAAAAAAATGGAAATTATGTGGCGTGTAGTTTGATTTTCAAACTTTTAAAGACAAATGTTCTTGAAAAGACACAACAAAATATTTGAGTTTTTTTAAAATCAATATTTAATTTTGAACTGCATGACTGGTTGTGTGCACACTAAAATAATCAAAATGAATCTACTGTCGAGCTCAAAAACATATTTCTTGGTTTTATCAATAAGGTGAAAAATGTATACAGTCACTCTAACATTATAAATGTGGCGATGCACGATATTTTCGGTTCGCTTTAATTTGTATTTAACACAAATCAGTTGACGCTACTATCATCGTCAAACGATTGACATTGTGGATATGTGTGTACATGTATATGTATATTTGAATATAATTTTCTAATTTCTCTTATTGTACCATAATTTGGCGTGCTTTCTTTTGTTAAAAGTGTGGGTTATCTGTACATAACCCACACTTTTCTTCAAACCACATTCTCGAGAAAAAAAAACTGTCCACTATATGAAATTCCTCCAGATCAAAATTGCACATATCAAGCACGGATAACTGACTCAGACTAAGTTCTTCAAATAAATATTCACACTGAATCTCACTTGAAGCTTGAGACACGATGATATCGTCAATGGTTTCGTCCGAAAGACTTTGTATTTCCATATTATCCTCAAGTCGAGAAACAAGCGTAAGTAGAAATACGGGTATCGTTTATTATATAAAGAGTTTTACTAAAGACCCAGTCACTTGATAAGAACGCTTTCGAGAGATCAACTTGTTTTGCGGACAGCGTGAACAGCGGTGCCTAATCAAACTTGTCGTGTTTCTTGTATGGTTTTGTGCCATACGATTTTTTTATTTTCCTTTTCGCTTATGTTTCACCGATTTTTTGTAATTCATTGTATATACATGTAAATGTTTTTCAGCCAATTTATTCAAAATATGTATTACAGATGAAGGATATCAAATAGGATTTTTAAAAGAGTAACTACCATCATCAACTAAATATGTTGCTAAATTTTTAAACAGAAATATGCACAAATATGGGTTCTTAGAATCTTAATTGTATTTAATTTCCATTCGTTGAAGCAAATACCGGTACTAGAAGTCGAAGAATGAGTAAATGTAAAATACAAATATCAAACCCCAACCGTCCAAACATTCATATGCATTAAAAACAGTTTAAAAAATAATTAATGCTATGAATACATATTTGGTGATAGAAAGTCATTTTTATAGAAATATATGGTGTACAAAGTGTAATGTAATTTAGACCCCAAAAAATGGCACCATATTGTAAACAGGCGACCGTGCTTCCGAAAGCTGCAATAAAATATAACGAACAGTAGTAAATTATGGTACAAGTAACTTACCCCATATAATATTGTTGGTTATGTGCAGATACCCGGTGGGCGTGGTCATGATGACACGAGGGAGCGTAACCCCATATAATATTGTTGATACCCGATGGGCGTGGTCATAATGACACTCGGGAGCTACGCTCCCTCCACATAACCAACAATATTATATGGAGTAACTACTACTTACACACGAGGTACATATCCTCTATATGCCAATCAGCTAACGCGTGCTGCTTAAGAACCACGGGGAAATGTGTATTAAACAATCCTGAAACTCTATAGCGTGTGGTTTGATCTACTATCATCGCCGATCGATTGATTCCCGATTGTGGACACTTGTGAACATGTATATGTATCTTTGGATTTGAAAGGTCAATGCAACTGCTATAGGATATACAGAAACCGCAGCTTCAAAGACATCGACCTTTCTAGGCCCACGCTAAAGCGTGAACTTTCAGTTCGCGGGGCCCCACCTTTTTTACTTGTACTGTATTATGATCGGTGATATTATGACTGTGTGTAGAATTTTTGAATGTGTGAAATATCACTGTTGACATTAGATTGTATTTATAGTGATATTTTGGTTGTTTTTCAATATTCAATTGACCGACGGTAGAAAAGTGAATATTACAGAAATTGTGAATTTAAACATGTAATACGTCAATGTTTTCCGAACTATTTGGTCGTAGCGCTGAAAAGTACATCTGTTTGTAAAGTAGTGCTAAGGTCCACACCACCTTGAGCCGAGTGACTGCATAGAAGAGTTGATAAAATCAACTCCCAAAATAAGATAAGTTAAATACAGACCCCTGGACATCCCAGAAGTGGGATCAGGTGTCGAAGAGGAGTAAGGATTCTCTGTTGAAATAAGGATCAACATTGTTGAAGTATCATAAAAGTCAATGTAAATGAATGATACTTGAAAATTATCCAGCGTTCCTTTATAATATGAGTTTTTTCAAGCGGCACCATGTACATCGCTATGAAAAAGTACGTCCTCAATCAATTATAAACAAGAGGTACTGTGATCAATGCTCACTAAGAATACCCCGCTTACCCCAATCTCCCAAAGGGTGTTGTTAATAGGTATAAATTGCCTCTTTCCCGAGTATAAAAATATGGTATGCCTTTGTATAAGAAAATGGAAGATATAGTCCGAACACAAATCCGTGGTATAAACCTATAATTTTGACCTTGAGATCAAAGGTCAAAGTCATAAAGAGGTCATGAATATACATGACACATAGTCTCATGGTTTTACACCCATGTCTTATGGTATTACTATGTCAAAACCCTATAATCAATTTTGCCTTTGAGGTCATATAGAGGTCATGAAGGTACCCGACACGTCGTCTGTGCTGATACACTCATGTGCCAAATACGGTATGGCTATGTCAAAGAATAAAGAAGTTGTGGCCCGGACACGAATCCATTGTAAAAAAAAAACCTTTAATTTTGAGGTCAAGGTCATATAAAGGTCATGAAGGTACTCGACAAATCGTCTCATGGTGATCCACCTGTGTGCCAAACATGGTATGCCTATGTCAAAGAACAAAGAAGTTATGGCCCGGATTCGAATCTGCACAGACAGACAGTGATTCCTATATACCCCTCTGAACTTCGTTCGTGGGGGGGGGGGGGGGGGGGGGGGGTATAATAACCAATACTGAATTAGTGGAACAAGACATCCGTATTTAAGGTCATCTCGGAGGACCCGTGGCATTCACACCTGATGTTGAGAGTTTGGCGATGTAACTGTCACTACCTGTTTTGACCCCTTAGGTTCGTCGACCTCGACATTCCGCATGCGGAACGGACGCTCTACCTCTCGACCAAAGCAGCGGTTAGTTATCAAGAACTTAACCAGACTATAATTCAGCATCTAGGAAATATTTATCTAAATGTTTATGTTTTTTATGGTGCTGATTAATTAACGTGTTCTTGATTTGCTGCAAAGTGTCAATAGATTGTTGTGAAGTTATAATCCACATAGTGATTGGTTGTACCTCTATTAAAAGAACAGCATTGTAAAACAAGATCTGTATTACAAGGAAAAATATTGTGATCAGAGTTCTTGTGAATCCGATACAATTTTTAAGAGACTTATTTCTTGAGAGAATTGAAGAATATTTTGCATTTCTAGTGCGGACTTGGATGATTTAATCAATTGGTATTAATGCTCAACCTTTGAAAACCTTGTTTTGCATTTATATAATTTGATCTTACTTAATTTGATATAGATTTCATATCAGAGTTGTTTAAAATGAAAATTGTTTGATATTGTTTGCATTCTTTGCATCATTACAATGGCTACCATTGCCAAACTTTGAAAATTTTGTTTCGCATTGACGCAACGTTCCACGTTTTGTTTACCCATACATGTAATATATTTGTCAAAAATGAAAAACCGCCGCGGTGGCCGAGAGGTTAGAGCGTTGGCCCCGCATGCGGTAGGCCGGGGTTCGAATCCCAGCCGCTACAGACCCAAGTCGTTAAAACGGGTAGTGACAGTTCCATCGCCAAACGCTCGGCATCAGGTGTGAATGTCACAGGTCCTAAAAGATGACCTTAAAAACGGATGACGCTTAAAGAACCGTTCCTCACTGCTCAATGGCCGTAAGCGGCGAGCATAAGCCTAAATTTGAAGTCCTTCACCGGTCTTGGTGACGTCTCCATATGAGTGAAAAATTCTCGAGCGAGACGTTAAGCAAGATACAATCAAAAATGAAATTAATGAATTGGCAATATTTCAGCAATTGTATGGCGGAAAATCGGGGTTTCCGAGATCCGTTATCCGAATTCCTGGCTACCGATAACCAGGTCACCGGTGACCCGTATTTGCGGAGATTATTGCTTCATCACATTACTAGCGTTTAGAAACGTAAAAATGCTCAAACTCTACTCGTTGAGACCTTCACTTTGATATGTTACACGATACTCTCCGAAAAACGTTTTTTATTTGCACTTAATGACCCTGGACCACCCCCGAGCCGAGCTGTACTCGTCGAGACCTTCGTTGTGTTAGCAGAAAGGACAGCGAATTTGATGGATAACAATCACAATTTACAGAAATGCGAATGTTTTTCATCGATGACCCAAATATTTTTCCTCATTCGTCTGAACTTGAAAGCTCAACAAGTACAGAAAAATAAAAGGATGAACAAAATTCCGATATTTCTATGAGTTTAATGTGTACCATTGAAACTTGAAAAGAATCATATTATGATACATGAAAATAATTATTCTTATATCTTACTTAATATAATTTCACAAAAAAAACCCCAAAAAACCACACAAACAAAAAACACCCATTACACATGACTAACATTGATTATTCCCTCAAAATCTCACAAGCGCCCGCACGTACACACACACTCACATAGAGAAACACGTGTTTTAAACATAAAATCTTTATTTTATATTAAAGAGACACTACAGCTCATTTTCCACATTTTAATAAAGTGTTTTTGAAAACACGTATTGATAAAATGATAAATATAATATCGATACTGACAATTTTGAACAATTGGGATGCATCAATTTACTCTCAAATGCGCTTTGAAGATCGTGCGGAATTCAAAGGTTTCTTCATGCTGACTCGGACTTTTGAATGCTTATTTACATCACGTGGTTTTGAATGACAGCAAAGGTGTTGTGTAGGAAATTATTTGTAAATTCCCCTTCAAAGGGGTCCACACCTTTCAAGTATAAGATTATTCCCTGCTCCTTATAATACGTAATTATATAAATCATTGTTTCAACAGAAACCCTTCCATGTTCCAATTGACCGATGTTTTTACAACTAATACGTGTCGTGTTCAGATAAAAATAGCACTTACTTTTAAAACAGTGTCTTCGCGGCTAGTCCCAATGGCAGAGTTAGGGGGGGGGGCAGGATCCCCCTCCCTCTCGCAACAAATTGTGAGTGAAAATCCAAATATTGCACCCAGAAAGCCGATTACTTTGGCTAATATTTGATTTTCACATCCCCTTTCGGAAATCCTAGATCCACCACTGAATTACAATCGTTTCTCCTAGCCCTTTGTTTTCCAACAGTCATACTGATCTCAAGGTCAATTTTATTTCACATATGAGTTTTATCTCATTTTATGTTAACTTCTTTCTCACAGCATCTGTCAAAATTCTGTATCTACCCACTACACTTTCTCTCATGGACGACATGCTGCACTGTTTACTGTCTATGCGCATGCGTCTGAAGACCGAAAGGAGGAGACTCGATATTTTTTTGTATAGGCCATCAAAAAGTATTAAATTTTACGTTAAAATGAGAATTTTTTACTTTAAATAAGTGTTATTTTCGCAAAGTTCATACATTCAACAATGCAACAAAAATTGAAAAAGCGCTGGGAAAATTGTGATTTCATGATTTTTACGCAAAATGAGCTGTAGTGTCTCTTTAACGTCCCTCTCGAAAATATTTCACTCATATGGAGACGTCACCACTGCCTGTGAAGGGCTGCAAAATTTAGGCCTATGATCGGCGCTTATGGCCTTTGAGTAGGGGGGTCTTTATCGTGCCACACCTGCTGTGACACGGGACCTCGGTTTTTGCGGTCTCATCCGAAGGACAGCCCATATAGTCGCCTTCTACGACAAGCAAGGGGTACCGATGACCTATTCTAACCCGGGTCCCCACGGGATTATCCTAAAGCAGCTCACGGGCAGTCGGAGTTGAACTCCCAAAACAAACATTTGATATGGACTGAGTGAAACATTTTACATGACATTTTAAAACCGAATATCCAGTCAATAGTCAGGGGAGAAAAGACATTTTGAATATTTGCGTACAAATGGTACGATGTCATGTAATTTATATCGCAGAATTTAATTAGACATATTTCAGTCCTGAATATTTGGTTGATTCCAATATAACTTATTTTCAAAAAAAAAGTCAATAAAAGTATTAATTTGAATGAAATTAAAATCAACATGTATTAGTTTCGTTGTGTGTTTGAATTTGGTTGCTATCTCAATATTCATTTTGATTATCTAATGCTACAAAATCCCGGTGTTGTCAAATTAGAATATAGGACAGAAAGTCACGGAAAAAATGACCATGGACAAAAAGTCGCAATAAGAACTTTTATGAACGTAGGACAAAAAGTCAGTTTTATAAGAAAATAGGACAAAAAGTCACAATTAGAAAATTTATGAATGTAGAACAAAATGTCACAGGACAAAAAGTCACAGTTTACAAGAAAATAAAAAAGTATTGATTTTTTTAAATATATATTTGAAAACATATTTGTTCTTTTTGTAAAGTTTAAGAAAATATATATGCAAAATTTTTATTTTCTATGAAATTTTGATCATAATTATAAAATTGTTATTCATTTTATCATATTTATTGTAAAATATTATTTTGATTTTTAAAAAGAGATTGTTTTATTGAGATAAAATACAAATAAGCTTTATGATCATTTGGTTTAGTATACTACATATTTCAAAATGATTGTCAAAACAAAATATGATGGCAGAATTATGGTTGGCTTCCTTTCACTCCAGATTATTGTCAAAACAAGAAGTAAGTGAACTGTCTTATAATAATTGCTATATAAACAAGTTGGTGATTTTTCTTTTCTTATTATCTAATAATGAACATCTAATAATGAACTGGAAGTGCTAAATGTGGCAAAACAAACACCAATAAGAATGATATGTATTCCCTTCTACCTCCCATCCACTGGAAGAAATGTCTGGTGTCCGAACAACAGCTTTAGTGAGCATTTTTGTGACTTTTCCTACGGATTTTGTGACGTTTTGTCCTGTGACTTATTTGTCCTGCGACTTTTTATCCTATCTGATCCAACGTCATCATTATGACTTTTTGTTCTACGGATTTTGTGAGTTTTTGTCCTGTGACTTTCTGTCCGTATACCTCTAATTAGAGGTCCCCCTCGACCCCAATTCCTGTGTATTTCAGTAACTGACACTTCTTGTGTATAAAGATTAGAATCTATCCCCATCTTGGTAATTCCAGGTAAATAACACCTATGCTGAAAAGACGATGCCTACTTCTCCGTTAAAAAAATTGGGTCCCTTACCGTGCATTGTGTCTTGGTGATTTTCAGCGATTGTAGGACAGAAAATCATAGGACAAAATGACCGTGGACAAAAAGTCACGATTAGAAATTTTGTGAAATTGGGACAAAATTTCACAGTTCATAGGAAAATAAAAGAAAATATTCATTTTTATATAAAGTTTTTAAAAAATGTTCTTTTTGTAAAGTTTAAGAAAATATATGTGTAAAATGATATGAGAATTCTATGAGAATTGATTTGAATTTCAAACTTTAAATTTTAATACTGATTATACAATATACTTATTATTGAATTTTTATTCGTTTGTGAAATATGAATTAGATTTTTTTTAAAATAGAAGATTTTTATTGATATCGAATAAAAATAAGCTTTGTGATTAGGTTTACAATACTACATGTATATATCAATGGTTGTCAAAACAAAATCTGCCGACGAATTCCTTACACTCCAGATTATTGTGAAAACAAGCAGTAAGTGATTACTATATAAACATCAACCTGCACCACCCACTTGGTTGTCAATATGGTAGCTTCTACATTTTCATAATTAACTCTTTACATAACTTTATGCCTAAAAAGTAGAATTTATTTGTCGTGCTAATTGAATTTCAAGACCTTAACGACTGGGAGGCTCGGGTAAATCCACCAGGAGAGAGATAGAGAGAGAGTCTGCATGTTTGCAAAGGGACTCTCTTCAAAACTGTGATAGTACATGTATGTAAAAACTCGGACACACAGGTAAACAAGAAGTAGTATTACGCAAGCTTAAGATCACACTGCACAACGGATTAGCGAGACAAATAAAGTCAGTCACCGGCACAGTTAAAATCTAACATTCTATTAGATTACATGTACGGCACAGTTAAAATCTAACATTCTATTAGATTACATGTACATGTACCAGTAAGATGCACAATTTCCAAAAAATGAAATTATATGCAAAATGAATGTAAATTGAATATTTAGGTTTTTTCGCAGGTCAATTCATTAATTTATCAAATATTGTCGTAAATTTAATATTTTGCTAAGATAAAAGAAAAAGTTATGTATTTGCCATTTCTAACAAATAAAAGGATGTGTAACAAGAATGTATCAAGCTTAACTTTCAATATTCTTACAATGATAATGAGAGGGAGGTGTCTCAACCGCGGCGGTGGCTGAGAGGTTAGAGTGTTCGCCCCGCATGCGGAAGGCTCGGGGTTCGAATCCCGGCCGCGACACACCTAAGTCGTTAAAAAAAGGTAGTGGCAGTTCCATCGCCAAATGCTCGGCATCAGATGTGAATGTCACGGGTCCTCGGAGATGACCTTAAAAAAACGGACGACCTGTGTCACAGTAGGTGTGGCACGCTAAAGAACCCTCACTGCTCAATGGCCGTAAGCGCCGAGCATAGGCCTAAATTTGAAGCCCTTCACCGGTCTTGGTGACGTCTCCATATGAGTAAAAAATTCTCGAGTGAGACGTTACAATCAATCAATCAACCAGCCTTAATCTGACCATATTTTGGGTGATGTTCGAAGACAAGCCATTACATGTAATGATCGTAAAACCAGTGCACTATTATTTCAAAACTCGGATCTTCGGGTAGACAGGAAGTATTACACAAAGACACATGCCCCATCAATTTTAGTCCAAGTCTAATGTATTCGCCATGGTTTCGCTTTCGCTTTCCAACGAATAAAACATGATCATGCACGCATTTCAATGCCCAAGTATTATTTTACAAATAGAAGTATTTTTATTTTATCTCATCATGACTTTTCGCGCGATGATCATCAAGGAAATATATAAGTTTCAGAATTGAGGTTTATATTTATTTTAATCATTAATACATTCATTAAATACTGTAATATGAGATACTGATTTTTCTTAAAATCGATTCAGTTATTTCTTTTATTTTTTTAAATTTTGAAATTCAATTAAATGAAATATATGCAGAGGAAAAATACTTGTCCATGCACGTGCAATTTGCATGTTTAATCTCAGTTGACTAGAAAACTACACTGTAAGCCATAATCTGACAGGAAAGACAGAACTGTCAAAGTATAGATCTCTTCGACATCTTATCTAATATTTTCTAAACTCTAGTTTCAAATTAATTTCTATGAAAACGATGTTTATAAATACCGATTAACTTTCCCATGATCATCACAGACAATACGAAACCAAAATCTCTTAAGTAAATTATGTTTTACATTGTCGATTATACAGGTAATGCACGTATATATTCGTTCCGAAATACTGCGAAAATTTTAATTCACAAACATACATGTATAAGATTTAAATTGTACTTTTCAATTGATTCTATCCATTGGAAATAACTGTCATTGGAGACAAGATACAGTATTCAGACCTGTTATAAGCTGTGCAAATACAGGTAGTTTACCCCGCCGTGGTATAAACGTGGTCCCGCGAAGCCCCGCTATGGAAAACCGCGACGGTGTAATGCGGAAAGGATTAACTTTCTGTCGCGGTGGTGCGGTAAATAAGGAATCCGCGTTGGCTGTATTTCCATTCAAATTCTCATCCAATGTCCCCTCTCCTGTTATTATTAATTAGCACACATACCGTAAAAGACGTGTAATGTAATAATAAACATATCAATATACAAGAAATATTGTTACGAAATGTAAAGCACCTATGTTACTGTTTGTACATAGTTCACGATCTTCTCTTAATTCCCGATTTGCTTCTTGCAAACAGCGTTACACACATTAGTACAAAGCGAATTACACAGAGATCCGGAGGTTCTGGGGTCATCCCCTGAAAGACGAATGTTACATCTCTTTAAAATGGACACAATCATGGCTTTCAGTTTGGATTATTGTGGAGTCATTTTAATTCGTGGAGGCCAATGTTCGCGGGTAAGTAAAATGTTGCTGGTTCGTGGGGAGTTAATTTCGTGGGTAAGCGATACCATGTCAAGAGGAGAGAATTGGTTTTAAAAATGTTCGAGGACACGTGATGTGTAGAGAGACCCACGAACACCAATCCCCCACGAACACCAATCCCCCACGAACATCCATCCCCCACGAACACCCATCCCCCACGAACACCAATCCCCCACGAACACCAATCCCCCACGAACATCAATCCCCCACGAACACCAATCCCCCACGAACACCAATCCCCCACGAACATCCATCCCCCGCGAACATCCATCCCCCCACGAACATCAATCCCCCACGAACACCAATCCCCCGCGAACACCAATCCCCCACGAACACCAATCCCCCACGAACACCAATCCCCCACGAACACCAATCCCCCACGAACACCAATCCCCCACGAACACCAATCCCCCACGAACATCCATCCCCCGCGAACATCCATCCCCCGCGAACATCCATCCCCCCACGAACATCCATCCCCCACGAACACCAATCCCCCACGAACACCAATCCCCCGCGAACACCAATCCCCCACGAACACCAATCCCCCACGAACACCAATCCCCCGCGAACACCAATCCCCCGCGAACACCAATCCCCCACGAACATCCATCCCCCACGAACACCAATCCCCCACGAACACCAATCCCCCGCGAACACCAATCCCCCACGAACACCAATCCCCCACGAACACCAATCCCCCGCGAACACCAATCCCCCGCGAACACCAATCCCCCACGAACATCCATCCCCCACGAACACCAATCCCCCACGAACACCAATCCCCCACGAACACCAATCCCCCACGAACATCCATCCCCCACGAACACCAATCCCCCACGAACATCCATCCCCCACGAACACCAATCCCCCACGAACACCAATCCCCCACGAACACCAATCCCCCACGAACATCCATCCCCCACGAACACCAATCCCCCACGAACATCCATCCCCCACGAACATCCATCCCCCACGAACACCAATCCCCCCACGAACACCAATCCCCCACGAACATCCATCCCCCACGAACACCAATCCCCCCACGAACACCAATCCCCCACGAACACCAATCCCCCACGAACACCAATCCCCCACGAACATCCATCCCCCACGAACACCAATCCCCCACGAACATCCATCCCCCACGAACACCAATCCCCCACGAACACCAATCCCCCACGAACACCAATCCCCCACGAACATCCATCCCCCACGAACACCAATCCCCCACGAACACCAATCCCCCACGAACACCAATCCCCCACGAACACCAATCCCCCACGAACATCCATCCCCCACGAACACCAATCCCCCACGAACACCAATCCCCCACGAACACCAATCCCCCACGAACATCCATCCCCCACGAACACCAATCCCCCACGAACACCAATCCCCCACGAACATCAATCCCCCACGAACATCCATCCCCCACGAACACCAATCCCCCACGAACACCAATCCCCCACGAACACCAATCCCCCACGAACATCCATCCCTCACGAACACCAATCCCCCACGAACACCAATCCCCCACGAACATCCATCCCCCACGAACACCAATCCCCCACGAACACCAATCCCCCACGAACACCAATCCCCCACGAACATCCATCCCCCACGAACACCAATCCCCCACGAACACCAATCCCCCACGAACACCAATCCCCCACGAACACCAATCCCCCACGAACACCAATCCCCCACGAACATCCATCCCTCACGAACACCAATCCCCCACGAACACCAATCCCCCACGAACATCCATCCCCCACGAACACCAATCCCCCACGAACATCAATCCCCCACGAACATCAATCCCCCACGAACATCCATCCCCCACGAACACCAATCCCCCACGAACATCCATCCCCCACGAACACCAATCCCCCACGAACATCCATCCCCCACGAACATCAATCCCCCACGAACATCCATCCCCCACGAACATCAATCCCCCACGAAAAATGACGATTCCACAGTAAATTATATTTTATAATTTTTCAATTCAAAAACATTTTCTTGCAAGACATTTCCGCCAGTATGAAGGTTTGTTTTGCATATACAATTGAGAAAAGAAGTTACATGAAGAGCGTATTAAATGTTTTTGACTTGCAACTTCGGAATGACCTACTTTCATTGCAATAAGGATTTCTCCATCCTTCCATACAGCCCCCAGGACACAGGCCGTCTGTTTTACTACACGGTAATCCATCAGGACAGTGACCACTGCAAGTCACCATACAGTTGTATCCAAAAGTCCCATCATCACACTCTGAAATCAATGTCACATTTATTCTGAAGAATGAAAGGTTATTGAGATGTATAGTTGTAGCAACATAGATCCCCAATCTTTTTATATTGTAAGTTTTGTTGTGGAGAATCTGAAAACTAGGTTAAATGTTACATTCCAGACCAAAGCTCCGACGACATGAATATGTTAAAAGATTTCTAAATGGTTAAAATGTGTGGTAGATCACTAACAGCTGTCAATGTCTCTAAATGAGTAGAAAAGGGAATATGGTGTGAAAAGAAACAGAATACTAATTTTGAATTTATGAACAACTATCAACCAATGTACTGATTTCTTTGATAGTGTTTCTTTTAAAAACATACTAAATTTGATTAACACCATTTAATAATGGGTAAAAATGAAAATTTTCCGAACTTTAAGGTGTTTTGCATCTGTGTCATAATGGTACATATGTCCCCGTATCATCCGCACAACGTTACAGTCCCCGAGGGTCTCTACAGCCCAGTATCTAAGTACTTCGTTATTAGCTTGAAAATACGGATGTATATTTAATTGCTGTTATAAAATTTAGAAATTCATTTCAAAATTAAGGATTATCTCCCTCATGCATAGCTCTTATCCTTAGACGAATTTGACTCCACTTTTTTGGAACGCTGTTTTTGGCTATAATAGCTCAAGAAATGCTCATGTACAATATGAACGCTCTAATATTTACCATTTAGAAGTTATGACCAATGTAAAAAAAAATTTAAGCAGGTCAAATGTCAAGGTCAAAAGGTTCAATTCTAACGGAAAGATCTTGTAACAAGGAATACTCATGTGAAATATCAAAGCTCTATCTCTTACTGTTCAAAAGTTATTAGCAAGGTTAAAGTTTTCAAAAGGTAGGTCAAACTCCAACGTCACAGGGTCAAACATGTTGGTACCCACGGAAAGGTCTTGTCACAAGAATACTCATGTGAAATATCAAAGCTCTATCACTTACCGTTCAAAAGGTATTAGCAAGGTTAAAGTTTTCAAAAAGTAGGTCAAATTCCAAGGTCAAGGGTAAAAAATGTTGGTACCCACGGAATGGTCTTGTCACAAGGAATACTCATGTGAAATATCAAAGCTCTATCACTTATTGTTCAAAAGTTATTAGCAAGGTTAAAGTTTTCAAAAAGTAGGTCAAACTCCAAGGTCAAGGTCAAGGGGTCAACAATGTTGGTACCCACGGACAGGTCTTGTCACAAGGAATACTCAAGTGAAATATCAAAGCTCTATCACTTACTGTTCAAAGGTTATTAGCAAGGTTAAAGTTTCAGACAGAATTACAAAATGACAGACAGGATAAAAACAATATGCCCTTCGATCTTGGGGGCATAAAAATAATTATTGTTAATTTTAAAACGTTGTCGATATATCTAAATGTTGCATTGAAGACCACATCAAGAGATTTTTTTCTTCTCATGTAGAAACTTTCGATTAAATTCTGCTTTATGAGAGTTTGAAAACAGGTCAGCTAACAAAGGAGCAGAATCCGTGCCCATGGGAATTCCAACACTGTTGGAATACCTGGTCACCAAAGACTACAAAGATATTGTCAATGGGGAACTTTATCTTATTTGTAGGTACTTGTGCTTGGAATGAGAGTGATGTTTAACAAAGTACTTTTTGGATGACTGGTCACTAAAGATGAATATTCCCATTCAATGAACGACACCGCCTCCCTAGACCAACGATCTGACAGATCGATGAAATTTTTTTTAATTACGATATTCCTCTGATATTTTCGATGTTCTTAATTTTTTTCCCGTGATTGTAGAAGTCACTATTACGACTTCTTGTAATAATTTATCCTAACAGTTACTGATATGTACCAACACATGAATAAAAAAATTATTTTGGCTGAACATGATTTGTGATGATACAGATCTTAAAAGTAAATAAGTAGAAAAATATCCAATATGTCAGATATCGAATGGACCGGGACTGTTCTGGGAAGTTCGCGCCTTAGAACTTTAAAGTTAAAAAAGTTTACCGAAATTAGGTTGTACACTACTTGACATTGCTCCCAAAATCAGGCCACTGCTTACAATATAACGTTTTTCTGTTTGTCATTCATATAATGCATTACAGAGAGAGATCATTTATGTTGCATAAGGAACATTTAATTTGGAGCTTGAAGTGACTTCATAATAATCAAGTTTTATTCACTGTATATGATATTTTAAATAAATATAGCATATCTAATGCACACACTTATTCAAAATTTGTTCTTTAAAGATATCGTTTATTCAATTCATGAGCGCAATAATACAAACATGCATTAAAAAGTCATTCCTCTATGCAATATTATTTAATTGCGATATCCCGCGCTTGTGCAGGGTTTCATCTAGTCAATACATAATAAATTCGTCTGATTTGAAGTACAGATATTTTGCATTTAAATCATGCAATGATACCTTGGTCGCATTTCCGATCAGATGTGTGCTTCCATCCTGGTGCACAATACCCAGAAGGACAAGATCCATCCACGTGATCACATGTTACATTCCCTGCACAATGCCCACAGACATAAAGACAATTGGCACCGTACAATCCTTTTTTGCAAGCTACAATTATGGAAGTTATATCTCAAATGTTAACTCATCAATGACTCTTTGGGTCACACCAATTTGTAAAATAGTTCTTCGGATTTTCAAACAAAAAAGGTGAGGCGAGAGAGCGAAATTATTTTACGAATATGTTTTATTTTGGAGATAAAAATTATGAGGCGAGCGAATAAAAGAAATATACTAGTAAATGATTTTAATTGAATTAACTGTGACTGTAAAAAGCGAGCGCTTAAAAATAAAGATCTAAAATCATCATATATCATTTGCTTACCACGTGAACTTAACATTTTTCAACGTTGTTGATATAGTTTACAATAAATAAGTATTTCAGACTTCATTTTCTTCTACCTAATACACGTACTTTGCAACATTAATTCATAAGATCTTTTTAAAGAAATTTCAAATTTCATACAAACTTTCGATTCAGATCTATGCATATTGCTAGGGACATGTCCAATTTTGAAATATCCAATGTATCGCTTTTAGTATTTTCTTTAAATTTTAATAGAACACACATAATTAATGATCACCAAAAACCTTTTGTGAATTTGTCGATACCTGTCTGTCCGATTTAGAATTGTCCTCAGTACCCTTTGCTTGTCGTAAGAGGCGAATAAATTGGGCGGTCCTTCGGATGAGACCGCAAAAACTGAGACCTATGTCACAGCAAGTGTGACACGATAAAGATCACTCCCTGTTCAATCGGCCATAAGTGCTGAGCATAGGCCTAAATTTTGCAGCCCTTCACCGCCAATGGTAACGTCTTCATGTGAGTGAAATATTCTCAAGAGATACTTTAAACAATATATAATCAATCAATCGTACTCTGTCGATGTTTCTCTAAAGAGTGGTAAAGTGATTTCCTACACACAAAGAACACCGGAAAAACACTTATAAACAGATATATTAACAAATACACAGAGCAACTTACAAGGAGTCAACAAATACAATGACTACAATGCTGCGCCATTAAATCCCCGTCCGCTTGCCTGGAGTTCGCGGGTAAGAGAGAGAAAATCACGTGCTGGCTCAGAGGACTCCGAGGCCGACCAGAAATACTAAAAATCCACCCCCCAATTTCACTACACCCCCCCCCCCCCTGTTTTGAGGAGGAATGTCCCAATTCCGATAAATTAAACCTGCAACACTGTAGCTTACATTAGATACACACAATTTACAAATAAATGGATGAATTACACCTATGATTTACAGTATGATAAACTTTTACCCTATAACATCATAGCAATTTAGCAGTCCAAAAAGTTCACAACACAGAAAGTCATAGTCACACAACGCATAACAGAAAATTCAGTAACAGGAAAGTCACATCACAGAGTCACATACTTTCCACATGAAAACGTCACAGGACAGGTATCATCTTGGACATCGGACACGGCACATCACACCAGAGGACATCACATCTTCCAGGTCAGCAGATCCGGAAACACCACAAGGAAGTACCCCTGCCCAAGAACGGCTGGGTTACGGCAGCCTAATCTACCCTTCCCCGCATTTCGGGTACCGTGTACATGGAAGAGTTCACACCCCTCACATAACTCATTAACTTTCTATCGTACCCCCTCGCGCTGACCAAACCTGGGTTGCCCCTGGTTCACCGTCAGTTGAACCTGGGATGCATAGCCATCACCCCACGACCAATGGAAACTCGCGAAACCACAAGCAACAAACCCATCCCATTCATTGCTTAGACGTTTATCAGGAGGAAGCCTCTCAGTCAGAGAAGGAACACTACTATCCCACCAGGCCGCACCGGACAAAGCCACAAACCCCGCATCCGCGGGGTCATCTCCATGAGATGCAGACACAACACACCCTCCATCAGACCAACACACAATGGTACATTTATCAGGCGCCTTGGGGACAGACGCCCCTGGGAACTGATAGGCCACTGCTTCAATCATGGCTGGGGCATTGGTAATGATTAGACTGTGCCACTCAGCAACAGTCTCTAACACTACAACTGAGGCTTGCATGCTTTACTATTGCATGGAATACCAACACAGCACTCATCACAAACCTCCACGCATGCATCGATTCCAACCTGGAATAATCCAGACTCACTAACATGACACTCAACTGCATCCTCGCCCCCAGACTCGTCCTCTGCATCCGAGAACTGGCCATCAACAGAATGCAAAACCAGAGCCCGTGTCACATCAATTTCCCACCGTCCAGCACTACTGGTCCAACCACTCAAACTCAGATGATCATGAGCTGAGAGACATGAAATACCGATCACACCAGACCGTGCCTCAACCAGACACCCCGACTCGACTGTGGAGGGATCATCATCCACATCGCATAACACATCAACAGCCATGTCAACATCAAAACCCAGAGAACACCCAGAGCTACCCCGAGAAGTCATATCACTATGGCAACCAACACTATCCCCGGTGTTCTCCAGCCCACCACCCTGGTGACTAACACCTGCCTCAGTGTCCTCCGGCCAACCACACAACTTCTCATCTGCGCCTGGCAGCACCCCTGTCTGCGCCGACCATGTGTCCCTGACCCCTACTTCACTCCGGGCCCTCTGAACAACCTCACCCGTCGACAACAAAACGCTACTGTCCACCACAGACACACAACTACTCCGTTTCACTGGCATTCTGACCTCATGACATGCACTGTCGACTACTGACCTTGCTGTAATGGAGCTACCTAATAAGGGTTTACGGAGCACCTGCCCCGACCTATTTTGAGCCCCGGTCCCTGGAGATCGACTAACACACACTGACTAGACAACTTGGGACCATCCCTACTAGCAGCCTTACAGTCTTCTGTATTGACATGCCTAGCGAGTGGAGATCTCGACCTTGACCTGCTATGTCTAATCCCACGTCTGACTGGCGAGAGACCGAAACGCATACCCCTATCCGCATTGCCCGTAGGCCTCATCGGCACCTCACTCCAACACCTGACTGACCCTGCGAGATGCACTGGTGACATGGGGGCCCTGGGGAACTCTCGTTTGTATAGATGGACAAATGATGGGGAGACTGAGGTTGGTCATGACTACCACCACTACTAGTACGGCTAATGCAATAGGTGTTCTCCAAGATACCGACCCATTACTGCTGAGGACTCTATGGCATGGCTCACCCACCAAGCTGGGGCAACCAACTTGCTCGTCCAATATAACTGGCAGAGTTGGTTCAGGGTACTCCCTACTTAACCTACGGACAAGGTATCCCAACCTGGATTTAAAGATGAAACCTCCAAACACCCCTGATCATACTACTAACATGTTTAGTCAACTGTGCCATCTGGGTCTCTAGCATTAGAAACCGATCTTCCAGCGCCTGTGACAGATTAACTGACCCAGCCCCATGTCCCTGGCCTGAAGCTACAACAGAACCCATTCTATATAGCTGGTAATTTTGGTCCTTTTCAAGTCCCCCATGTGGCCCCATGTAAACTAATAAAATTAACTAAGAAATTCTAACATTTCAAAATGGCTCGCACCTGCGACCACACGGCCCCCGCTATGATCCGCGGCGCAGGTGGGCAAAATATCCTGCCGACAACGCCAGTAAAGTGATTTCCTACACACAAAGAACACCGGAAAACATTTATGAACAGATATATTAACAAATACACAGAGCAACTTACAAGGAGTCAACAAATACAATAACTACAATGCTGCGCAATTAAATCCCCGTCCGCTTGCCTGGAGTTCGCGGGTAAGAGAGAGAGAAAATCACGTGCTGGCTCAGAGGACTCCGAGCCCGACCAGAAATACTAAAAATCCACCCCCCAATTTCACTACAGTGGCATCGAATAGCGCTTCAAAATTTTCTTTGGTTTCCAGTTCGATTGCAGTATAAGGAACAACTTCCAATCCAGTGTTATGAAGTATCGTACATATTAAGATAGATATCATGAATAACCTAAATCACCGTTAGAAATTTTTTCGAGAGCCCACGATTCTGTCATTTGTCAGGCACATACATCAAGGTCGTTTGTGCGCTTGTTGTAAATAAACTTGTCTAAATAAACTAGATCTAAAACTTCATAGTTATTTCGGATTTCAAACATTTCGGTTGAGGATCACTGAAGAGACATTATTTGTCGAAATGCGCATCTGGTGCATCAAAATTGGTACCGTATAAGTTTTACATTTTGACATATTTTATAGGGTTTAATATCCCATACAAATTTATGCATTTTTTTTTCTACTTCTTTATCCATTGTATACTTAGATTAGGCAGAACACTAAGTAAATAGTGAATTAGATATATATCAAGGTGCTGTTGACGCTTTTATATTACCTAATCGAAAACTTTGTCTTTCATACAATTGTATTATCAACTTTTAAATCACTTCCAATTTATCATCGGACTTTAGTTGTGCCATATCTATAATATTTGCAGTATAGGTAAAACCCAAGAATATAAACGAAAGCATAGTTCAGTTCAGACATATGCTGCCACATAATATTTTATTTGAACCAACCGAATACCTTTCGTTTTATCATTAGCAGGCTTCAAGCCAGAAAATGTACAAGCAGGTCAAAAGCACTTTTAACGCTTTTTTTCTTAGCCATCTAAAAAGAGCATTATATCGTTTGTCATACAGTTGAGTTGTTAGTTTGCCGTTAATGTCTACTTTTAATAAAATATCTAACTATGAAGCCGAAGTTGACGACTCTACATGTATAACACCCGCCGTGAACCCTCTAAATGTATTTATATCAGGTAAACGGAGTAATCCCTTGTCAATATTAGCATGAAAACAATGTGTTAACTACTCGTATAAAACACATAATTACACAGTAGATCTAAAGAAAGATTGCATTTCCAAATAAGATCATTATAACGACTATATATTTTGTGATATCCAGTTTTCGAAAATAGCACCGGGAGAGATTGAGATCAAAATTACAGAGTTTTATTGAGGCACGTTTGCTAAAACCAGTACTATTTTGAAAACGGAGGATTTGAGGTCTTTTAGAGCACATAAATGTGATCATTTTTTCTGAATGGACTAAATTAGCAAGAACAGCAGTGGGTAGAATACAGAACCGGTATTGTGCGTCATGAATAACAGAGCTCTGTCATTAAACCATCTTTCAGTAACCTTTCAGTTCACGGAATGTCATAGTTTCGTACTATGATCGTTCCTGGAAGACAGATTGTGTACATAAATTTTGGCAAGAGTTGATCTGGGTATTGTCTAGATGTATGTTAATTATCCTAAAATTGTGACAAGTCAGTGTCCATTTCGTTTAGATATACAGATGAATTACGTTTACCTATACACCATTTCTTATAGGGAGTAACTTCACAAATATAGAACTCTGCAGCCTTCTAGTATTACGTCAACTTTACACAAAAAATTGAAATGACAGCACATAACTTGCCTTGAAATCACGTTATGTTAAAAGGGCATATTTGTATTTCCAGTTTTACAAGTACAGCAATTCTATAAGATTCTGTATATACAAACAATATCCATGAGAGGGATATACACCATCATAAAGACAATTTGAAGAATAAAACCTTCGCCCATGCGATCCTTTGTTGAAACAGTAACATTGTAGGCATTCTGCATATGCGTGATGAAAGGTGAAGATAACGAACAGTGGTCAATCTCATAACTCCTACAAACAATACAAAATAGATAGTTGGGCAAACACGGACCCCTGGACACACCAGAGGTGGGATCAGGTGCTTAGGAGGAGTAAGCATCCCCTGTTGACCGGTCACTTGAAGTAAACTTGTGCAAGATTGATTTGTGAAAAATGTAGCTTTTCCTGCTCTTACAAATTCGCATTTCCTGTTTTAGTACGTATTTTACATACCTTTGTCACATTTCTGTCCTCGATATCCAGATTCACATGATCCAGGACAGGATCCGGTAATGTGATGACAGGATTCTCCACCTCCGCAATGACCACATCTTTCTCTACAATTTCCACCGTAATATCGAGGCTGGCATGCTGAATGAAATGACGAGAAATTACAAAATGAGATATCTACATGTTACGATGAATTCGATTGATACAGTTTACACATTTTTTAACTGAAAGTATTGTTAAATATGGGTTGTGGCTATTTGTATGGGAAGTTCAGATTCCAAATTCTGTTGTCAAATCGCATGATTAACGCGACGTTTTATTTAGACTACCTGTGGCATCTTTCAGGCAATTCCCATTGAAATAAAAAAAATCACGAAACCATAAAATAGTTTCTTCTCAGGATATTGATATACTTTACTTTCATTGCAGTAGGAATTTGTCCATCCATCCATACACCCTTGAGGACACACACCGTCTGTGTTTCTACACGGTAAACCTCCAATACAGTGACCGCTACATTTATTTCTACAGTTTATTCCAAAAGTACTCTTAACGCATTCTAAAATCAAATGAAAATAGACATATTACTTTTAGTTAAAAGAATTGCCATGAATACATTTCTAGAAAGCATGTATTACCAACATTTTATACTGGAACATATTATGTAACGCAAATAGTATACCCTACATCACCTTTGTCAAATATCAAATATTGTGTCTGGTTCTGACTCTGCTTAGTTGTATATTGTTTAACGTCCCGCTCGATAATTTTCAGTCATATAGAGACGTCACTATTGTCAGTGAAGGGCTGTCTAATTTACGTCTAATCTCATCGTTTATGGCCCTTGAACAAGGAAAGATCTTAATTGTGTCACACCTGCTGTGACACAGAGCCTCATTTTTTGCGATCTCATCTACAGGACCGCCCCATGTAGTCGCCTCGTACGACAAGCATTTGGTATTATGGACCTATTTTAAACCGAATCTCCAAAGGAATTCTGAATTTGCTTCAAATAAGATTCAACGGACCTGGCTGTGTATGATTTATGTGGTCAAGACTGGCAGCATTTAATTGCTACTCCCTACCGCATACATTTATGTGCTTTGTAAATCGATACTCAATGCCAATGCAATATACGTATTCAATTCTAAGGATTGTCTGTTGAAAACAACATCATTCTGGGCACTTTATGTGTGTCTAATGAAAATTAAATACGGCTATTGAAGTGTGCAATAATGGTATCTAAAAATCGTAATTATTCCATGCGTTTTCAGTACACACCTATGTTACATCTATGTCCTAGATATCCAGGTTCACATGATCTAGGACAGGATCCGTTGATATGATGACAGGGTTCCTGGAGTCCGCAATGACCACACCTTTCGCTACAATTTCTACCATAGTATTGAGGCTGACATACTGAATGAAATAAAGAGAAATTACAAAATGAGATAACTACATGTTACGTTGAATTCGATCGATACAGTTTACAAATTGTTTAACAGAAATAATTGTTAAATATGGGTTGTGGCTCTTTGTATGGGAAGTTCAGATTCCAAAGTCTGTTGTCAAATCGCATGATTAACACAACGTTTTATTTAGACTACCTGTGGCATCTTTCAGGCAATTCCCATTGAAATAAAAAAAAATATCACGAAACCAAATAATGGTTTCTTCTCAGGATATTGATATACTTTACTTTCATTGCAGTAGGAATTTGTCCATCCATCCATACACCCTTGAGGACACACACCGTCTGTGTTTCTACACGGTAAACCTCCAATACAGTGACCGCTACATTTATTTCTACAGTTCATTCCAAAAGTACCCTTAACGCATTCTAAAATCAAATGAAAATAGACCTATTACTTTCAGTTAAAAGAATTGCCATGAATACATTTCTAGAAAGCATGTATTACCAACATTTTATACTGGAACATATTATGTAACGCATATAGTGTACCCTGCATCACCTTTGTCAAATATCAAATATTTTGTCTGGTTCTGACTCTGCTTAGTTGTATATTGTTTAACGCCCCGCTCGATAATTATCATTCATATAGAGAAGTCACAATTGGCAATGAAGGGCTGTAAAATTTTAGGTCTAATCTCATTGTGTATGGCCCTTGAGCACGGAGGGATCTTTATTGTGTCACACCTGCTGTGACACAGGGCCTCATTTTTTGCGATCTCATCTACACGACCAGCCCATTTAGTCGTCTCGTACGACAAACAATTGGTATTAAGGACCTATTTTAAACCGGATCTTCAAATGAGTAACGGACCTGGCCGTGTATGATTTATGTGGTCAAGACTGACAGCATTTGCTACTCCCTGCCGCATACATTTATGTGCTTTATAAATCGATACTCAATGCCAATGCGATATACGTATTCAATTTTAAGGATTGTCTGTTGAAAACAACATCATTCTGGGCACTTTATGTGTGTCTAATGAAAATTAAATATGGCTATTGAAGTGTGCAATAATGGTATCTAAAAATCGTAATTATTCCATGCGTTTTCAGTACACACCCACGTTACATCTATGTCCTCGATATCCAGGTTCACATGATCTAGGACAGGATCCGTTGATATGATGACAGGGTTCCTGGAGTCCGCAATGACCACACTTTCGACTACAATTTCTTCCGTAGTATGGAGGCCGACATGCTAAATGAAAAGAAAAGAAATTACAAAATGGGATATTTTAAAATGTCTTGATGAATGTTCGATCGAAGAATAAAGGGCGCATGACTAGAGAAATGATATATTGGAGCTTTGAATGTATGTATTTTCTCTTTTGTTTTATCATTTACACACCCGTGTTACATTTCTGTCCTTGATATCCTCGTTCACATGACCCAGCACAAGAACCGTTGATGATATGACAGAGTTCTCTACCTCTGCAATGACCACACCTTTCTGTACAATTTCCACCGTAATAAGGAGACCGACATCCTGAATGAAATCATAAACAAAAATCAAATATATACTGTATTCAAATCCAGTAAGTGTTCTACCAAGCCCCAATCTTTTCTCCTCACGAAAATATTAACAGCTGTGAAGGAGAAACGGAGAAACTACAAATTTTCTGTACGACTACATATGCCAGAAGTGGTGTACATCAAAAGTGGATTCTAAAAAATTCTAAAGAACGTTTAGTAACTTTGAAATCGGAAAATCAACAACATCAAAACGTATGACTTTTCAACACTTTACACGACCATTCCTCACGATAAATTAAAGGCTGGACTATTTGACATCATAGGCAGTTGCTTCTTCAACAAAAAATAGAAAACGGAAATATTCATATTTAGTGATAAGTCATCCAAAAATTACTTTGTTAAACACCACTCTGATTTCACGCACAAGTACTGTAAAATTGAAATACAAAAATATACTAGAATTCCTCATTGACAATATCTTCGTGGTATTTGGTGATCATGTCGTTCAACAGTCTGTTGGAATTCCCATGGGCACGAATTATGTTCCTTTGTTAGCTGACCTGTTTCTATATTCATATGAAGGAGAATTTATTCAAAAACTTCTACATGGGAAGAAAAAATTCTTGCTTTGGCATTCAATTCTACATTTAATATATTGTTTTATATATATTTTGATATAACATTCTATCTATTAATAATGATAATTTTCATTCATATGTCGATTCGATATATCCCTGTGAACTCGAAATAAAAGACACCACATAGTCGTGCACTTCTGCTTCATACTTCGATATTTTATTGAAAGTAGATATCAACGGCAAACTAACAACTCAACTTTATGACAAACGGGATAATGTCAGCTTCTCCACCGTCAACTCCCTATATTTAAGTGGCAATATTCCGTTATCACCAGCATATGGTAATAATATATCTCAGCTGATTCGATACGAGATACCTTGTTCTGCATATGGTAAGTTTTTAAATCGATACAGGCTATTAAAAAACAAGTTGATGGTGCAGGCGTTTCCACAAGCTCGTTCAAAGTTAGCATGAAAGGTGAAGATAACGAACAGTGATCAATCTCATAACATCTACAAGCAATTCAAAATATATAGTTCGGCAGATACAGACCCTTGAACACACCAGAGGTGGGATCAGGTGCGTAGGAGGAGTAAGCATCCCCTCTCGACCGGTCACACCCTCCGTGAGCCCTACATCCCGACCAGACAGGTATTTCACAAATTCTGTGGTCGTTATAACGCTCTAGTTTGCCAATACAACCTTTCATTGGGTCAAATGCTGTCAGTAGTGTTTGATACCGATTGTTAGACCGTTCTTAGCACACTGATTTTCACTACGGATAAATCCGTTTACCTGATCAAAATATGGGTCTCACGGCGGGTGTGACCGGTCGACAGGGGATGCTTACTCCTCCTAGGCACATGATCCCACCTCTGCTGCGTCCAGGGGTTCGTGTATGTCCAACTATTTGTTTTGTATTGGTTGCAGGAGTTATGAGATTGATTACTATTCGTTATCTTCACCTTTCACCCACTAAACGCTCTAAGTACTGTTCTATGAAAACATTGTGCTACGAATGGCAAAGTTAGAATAAATAATATAGTCGATTAAAAAACGTGTATGATACAAAATAGATGTTTTGTAAAACAAACTCAGACCATGCATGGACATTAAGAACTAAGTAATATAGTCACACAGAGAGAAAGAGAGATACTGTGCACGTCATATTGGATGGACTTTTAAAAAGTTTCTATGTATTGCCACATGAGGATGAACAGTGACGGTGGATAGCAACTCGGATATTAGAATATTTATGTGTTGAACGGATTAACGCTACTTTGTACCAGTACCATACATACAGATGTACGAACGTACACTTCATAAAAAAAATATCGCTTTCATGGTGTGGACACTGTAAAATATGCGGAAGCTTTAAAAACTAATGATTTCCGCAAATGTTTTAAAAAAAGAAACTTCAAGTTTATAAGGGTTTACGGGGTCATAAGCATAGCGTGTTCTTGATTCAAGATGGTTTACGCAGCGAGATAGTCCTGGACCTTTAGGTGTTCGCACCACTTCTGCACTACTGAAACTAGTCATCACATTAGGTTTAATCTAAGATACCGCATATATTACTCAGTACTGAAACTACTTGACAACCAAGGTTACATAGTCTGGAAATTTGAATAAACTTGTTGATGTAAATAGTATAACCTTCACTAGAATATGGAAACATGTGTTTTGAATCAAGACTACCCACTTTGATATTAGTGACATGTATATTTTGTTGTCCCGGAAGTTACACACTCTTTAACTATGATATTAGATAAAGTGCAATCAGAGACAAGAGAAAGAAGTGTTAAACACATATACCTCTTCCCCTACTCAAAAATAGTAGTGATCTAATATCCGATCTTCAAATCAGTGGCAATATTTTGCTGGTCTCAAATGACCAACACCTTACGTAGGTTGGATGGTCATTAGATAAAACATAATTCTCTATTGACATTAATTGTACACACTCTATATATAAAGTAGAAGGCATCCTCCTAGTCTGTATTATACAGTACCCGCAACGTTATTCTTGACATGATAAACGATAGAACACGATACACGCACGATAGGATAGGATACACGCACGATACGATAGGATACACGCACGATACGATAGGATACACGATAAACCTGATAAACGCAAAACCTGATAAACGATCTTCACGATAGACCTGATAAACGCAAAACACGATAAACGATCTTCACGATAAACGGAAAACCTGATAGAAATGTTGTAAATTTAGAAACGGTTTAGACGGAACGAAATTTTGATACCTACACCATAATTACATTATGTTTACATTATGTTGATAATAATATTGAAGGATTTCAATGTTCATTATATACCTACATTACGGACAAAGCGGATTTCTTGTTTCCCGCGTTCTCGCGATGGGAAAAAATCTAACGCGGTAATCTATAGGTAACTCAGGAAAACCGCGTTCTCATCGCTGGATGACTATCAGCTACCTGTCCCCGTCGCGGTAACATTTGTTTAAAACATTGATCGGTTTTGTACCATATAATTTCTTTAATCCACGGTCGTACGTTTTTTTTGTTTTTTTTTTAATGCCATCACAGCTAAAATTTAAAAAAAAATAATAAAATATATACGGCATTGAATTCATTATTTGATATCTATATGAATTTTATCAGCCAATGATTCTAAAACTTATATTGTCACCTAATGTTTAATATATAGATTATACAGGGAATTAACTAAATGTAATATAATGTAGTGATATCATGCTTCAGTAGCTCTCTTATGCTAATGTATATTACCTTGAGTATGAAATAAAACCAAGTAACATTGTGCGTGTAGCGAGGAGGGGGTTATTTTGCATCAAGCTCTAAGTTCACGGCTCATTCAACATCTCAAGTTATTTTCATAACGACCGCTTTAAAAAAAATCAACCGCACTACACCTGTTAGATATTTTTACACTATGATTGATAATTGATAGTCATAAGTAATTGGAACATATTTATTTGAATTGATATTTTGTTAACAAAACATAAATATACTGTTTAAAAAACATAAACAAAACCCGGCTTGTTTTAAATTCGCAATTTTGAAACGCTTAGTGTGTAAAAAAAATTCAAATAATCATCAAAACCAACATAAATTTCCAGTATCTACACGTACGAGTATTGGTACATGTGTACATGTACAAGGTATATATAAAAAAACAAACAACGATGACAGCGGAATCGTGCCCAGTTGAGCAGAATTTTGGGGGATGAAACACCCTTGCACCCTTTTAAAACTTAATCTTCTAAATGTGTGAAATACAATGTCCCTGAGAATGTTAGCTGTCAAAACACGGGTGATACACAAAATCAGATATAAGGACGCGCACAAGTTCAGCAGTTGCTATATAAGTAGCATACACGTGAAAAAAAAATCGGAAGAAAAAGAACCATTATTAAAATATACATGTATGTGATAAACAATGTAATTTACTGATTTTTCCTTTCAAATCGGAACTCCCTATTTTTCTGTTAGTGTTAATTACAAATAACTGTTTCTAGACAAATAAATGTTTATGAACTTCAGAAGGAGCTTTCAGATTTACTGTGCTCGGTTTACTGTCCTACTTTCCAGACTACTTAGAATTAAATTGTGATAAATTTTCACTCTCTCTCTGGACAGACAAATAGCTCTTCTTCTGCCTTAAAATCGACAACTTTATGTTCTCCTTCAAATATACCGTCTTTCCTCGATTCCTAAAAATAGCTTCTTTAACAAAACGAATAAAGGTTTCGGAAAGTATCGTACTTTTTCATTAGATTTTATATACGATCCCGATAGTTTCCGAAGCTACACGATAAACGATTTTCACGATAAACGGAAAACCTGATACACACAAAACACGATAGAAAACGGAAAACCTGATACACGATAGGATAGGATACACGCACGATACGATAGGATACACGCACGATACGATAGGATACACGCACGATAGAGCACGATAGGAATGTCAAGAATAACGTTGCGGGTACTGTAAAAGCATAGCATGCAATCTGCCAAATGGCTACAATAATAGCAGTTGAATATGAATGTCTAGGAGGTTGTACAATATCCATTTCTTGCTGAAGCATAGAGGTCAATTAGTAGAAGTGACGAATTTCAAAAGCGAGTCGGTGTCCCCTAAAAGGAGTTAATGCCCCCTCATGTTTTGCGATTTGTACCTAACAAATTGACGACTCCTAAAGTATTCGTCGTAGAGACACCGAATCCACTGGAATGGTTTGGGTGACCTTGAAAAATATGTAACTGTCGGTAAATTTTAACTACAAAAATAAAGCACTAAAAACTACACTGTAGTTGATTGCTAACAATTAGAGGGATTTCCACCATCGGTTGGTTCAAAAAAAGGAAACAGCTTTTCTGTTTAAAGAATAATCAATTCTAAGCGACTACAACGTACCGCTTTAAAAAATAGAGGATAATTGAAGAGGTCACCAAGTTGCATTCAGTGTTTTGTCATTGTTCGCTCTACGTTCGCTCACCGTTCGCTTACTGTTCAAGTAGGAAGGTAAAATGTTTCAGGGTCTGTATCACATGAAAGGTCTCGCCATAGAGAATATATAGAGAGCATATGCAGCACTGCCTTTAATAGTTCAAGAGATGTTTGATATATTTCTCTTAAAGCTTGTCAAACTTTGAAATCAATGTGATAAGGTAAGGAACTTTGATACAGAAAAGGTTTTGTCACATGGAATATATGTTTGACGTATGAGAGCCTTATCATTCACTACTTAAAAGTCAACAGTAAGATTAAAGTTTGAAATTTGGATCAAACTCCAATATAAGGCCTTACCATAAGGAATGTTTTGCAAATTATGAAAGCTCTACTTAAAATAATTCAGAGGATATTGAATAGCTCAAGTTTCCTTTACAGTAGGTCAGACTCAAACTCCAAATAACAGAATTAAAGCTTTGGTACCAAAATAAAAGGGTAAATCACAAGCAATGTGCTTATAAAATATGAAAGCCCTACCATTAGCCAATAAAAAATTATGAGCAAGGTTAAACTTTCAGACAGACATATAGATATGACAAAATATGCCCTGGACTATAATCGCAGGAGAATAAAATTGAATTCACATACATTTGGAACATTTGCATTTGGATGTGATTTCGTGTGTCACTACTACTTTAGGAAAAAAACAATCTTATATATTCCCGTAACAAAAATCCACACCCTACACCCGGGAATCATGATTTGAACAAACTTGGTATGTACTCAACATCAGGAAACTTGATGAAATGTAATGTACAATGTCAGTATCAATTCAACTTGTTTGTTCAAATGAAGTATCATTATTCCCTCAAATGGGAGATAATTAAGAAAAGGCAAAACTAGGATGGAGTCATTTTAAAATCCTCTTTTCTAGAACAACTTGTTTACCGCTGAGTTTAATTCACACAGGGGAATATAAACATTCCCAAATCGGCCGTTAAGTCAAATCTGATCCCCAGGTGTAAATTCTGTAGAGTTCTTATTACCACAAAATGTGCAGTCTATTTATATTAAAATGAACTTATAAAGAATTTCTTTTCTAGAATATACACATTTAACATAAACAGATATTACATCAATTTTTTTTTATTCAATGCAATGTAGAATGACAAATAACATGCATATGACGTTGGCTATAACATCAACGGTCTTTAGTCATCTACATTGATGTTTCAAACCCTCTGAAAACATTTGATTGTTTATCTTACTCACTTGCAGTAGAAATCCACGGCGTTGTTTGATTTGGCTTTTGCGGATTTGTAATTCGTTTTAACTGTTTTACTTGCTCTGATTGCCTTTCGTTTTCCAATATCAAACACGAAACTTTTTAGAAACATATGCTTCGTTTTGGCAATATCAAAATGATCAAATTTAATGTATGTAGGGTTAGTAAGGAGCGAGTGCAAAAGTTTAATGTCTGACAAAAACCTAAACTCACGTGGTTGTCACGAAGATCCCCACTCCCCTTTAACACTAAATAAGATAAATGTTGAAACTTAAAAACGTACGTTATAAACAACACTCTGTATACGCATCCTACTGTTTATTCACAAATGAAAGTGTACATTAAAAATGTAATATTATTTTGTGTTTTTAACAGTCGCTTGTCTTTTTTTTCTTTTTCCACTAAAGTGTAATCGAGGTCGGATGAGAGAAACTCACAGGATATTTTAACACACACCCCCACCCTTCCCTAACTATTTGAATTTTGATTTTTATCCGACATCGATCTTTTTATCTCGTCCCTAAAAGCATGCGATGTCTTCTGAGCAGGCATTTCCAAATAACCAGTCACTCTAGTCATAACCTTTTGACATTGTTACATGAAAATATTTTCTAGTGAATAGTTCCCAAGATACTGAGCGGCCAATATCTTATAGTAGTTTGACCATTGACCTTGTTCAATGAAAATCAATAGGATTAATTAAATTTAATTTATTTCGTAGGTAGAACTAGTGTACTAAGTTTGATATCAGCCAAAAAGCGGGTTCTCAAGATAGTACGTGGACAACATATTACTATACCTAGTTGGATATTTGACCTTATGATCTCTACTCCAATAAGGATTATCTGCCCCTTAGGGTCACATTTTTATTTATGTCAAGCAAAGAATGGATTCCTAAGCGGGCAATAGCCTTATATGTCCGGATTCGTTTGAACGTTAACCTTGTGATAAGAAAATCAAAAGGCGTCATCAACGTCTTTGGGGAACCAGTGTACCAAGGGTGATTTCTGTCAAATAAATAGTTCTCAAAATATTGATTGGATAATATCTATATTGAGTTTGATCCTTAGCCTTGTAATCTCATAATCGACAGGATTAGACACTATCTTAACTTTTCCACGTCGACCCTTGTTCTTGTGACTTGGAAATCAATAGGGATCACTTGACTTCCTAGAGGCAATCACTGTACCAAGGTTGGCGATATTTAAATATTAAGCGGACAAGACTTGGTATACAGATCAACAGACATACCGACATGTAAAACAGTATCCCCCTCGTTTTATAAGAGAACACATAAAGACATCTCTGAGATAATCAACAAACATGAAGGAGGAAACGAGAGCCAAATAGCTTTTAAAATTTTCATATTCAAGATAGATTCTTACCGTATACCTCAACTTCACATATCGCCAGTCTCACCCCAAAGCCATTGTCCTGGTTTGTATAGAACCAAACATATCGGGCCGCTCCCTGGCAATCTCTCTCAAACACGGCAGGCAGAGTTTGGTTTCCAGGATCCTGGTAACAGGTGTTACTGGGGACGACAAGGGTAGACGTGCTGGACAGGCGGATGGAGAATCCTTGTAATCTTAGTTTAGATAATTGACCTAGACAATGATTATTCTTAGATAAAATATCTCCATGATAAATCCATTGTAAATATTCTCAGTGTATGAAATGTAGATTATTCACATCCTTTTAATATATTTGATTTTTAAGATAATGCTCCCCTTTTGAAAATCTATGTCAATCACTTTTTCTCATTGATATATCTTTAAACAACTCTTAATTTAATCAGACAGCTTATATTTGACATATTTCACCATGCTTATAAATACCCTTCTACCGGTGAAGCTGCAGAAGACTTTAAGTTTGCACTCTGTCTATCCGTCCATCTGTCAGTTCGTTAATTCAGTTTCCCGCACTTGCAGATATTCATATGATATTTGGAACATTGCTTTATCATGGCAAGTTACAGATCAAGTTTGTATTTTGTTCCGGTCAATTGCTTTTATTTCTTGAGTTATAGCCATTGTACATAGAAAATATGGAGTTTGAATTTGCTGTATATTGCTTTTATTGCATATGACCTGCTTATTCGTGTACTGCTGACGTGTGAATATTACGCAGACGACTTGACTTGGGGTCAGTAGTGGACGTGTATTGCTATGTAATACTTACAAAATGCTTGTTTTCGTATAATGTGTCATAGAGCACATTCACCAAAAATTCATGCATCCAAAATTTCATACAAAACAGATGGTCTCATAATTTATTAATTAATTTGCCAAATCGCACCATATTATCTGGAAGGTTATAGTGCAAGGTGAAGATAACGAACAGTGATCAATCTCATAACTCCTACAAGCAATACAAAATAGATAGTTGGGCAAACACGGACCCCTGGGCACACCAGAGGTGGGATCAGAGGTGTAATTCATTTGTTAACGCTTTAAAAACAAAATAAAAAGGAAAGCAAATAAGCTCCACATGGAATCACACAATGTCTCAGTTTCTTTTTAAATTTTCAAATTTTATATTTAGGTATCCTATTCTACTGAATATTATTTAGAATAATACTTAAAGTTAACAAAATGAAAGGTTTATCATATTTTTCTACATATATTTTGCATAATAATGTGATTTAAGGTTTTATGAGTTATTCCTTGTAAACCTGAACAATGGGGATCTTGGTTAGAATAGGTCTTCAGTACCTCTTACTTGTTGTAAGAGTAGAGGTAACTAAATGCTGCGGTTCTTTGGATGATGCCCCCCAAAAACTGAGGTTTTGTGTCACAGTAGGTGTGGTACGATAAAGATCCCTCCCTACTCAAAGACCGTAAGCACCAAGCATAGACCTAAATTCTGCAGCCCCTCACGGGTAATGGTAACGCCCCCATATGAGTGAAGTATTGTCGATTGATTGTATCTTGGTTGACATCTCTCTCTAGAATTTCACTACCTATTTTAACGACTTAGATCTGTCGCGGCCGGGATTCAAATCCCGGTCTTCCGCTTACGGGATAAGCGCTCTAACCTCTAGACTATCGCGACGGTCTCGAGATGGACGTTCGGCAATATACAATCAATTAATTAATACAGTAATCACGTTTTCCATTTACCTGTATGTTATCAAAGACATTTGAATGGAAAATTAACACCTTGCTTCCACACCCATCATCCGTCACAATTATCATAACGAAATGAAATGACACGCATTTACAAAAAGAAAAGTTCTCATATCTCACCAGTACGGGAGAGTAGATGCCTTTCTAAACTTTCCCTTTCCCTTCAAGACTTACGTGTTCTTGTATCATTTATTTTAATCCTTCATGATATGTCGACTGAAAACACACTCTATATATAATACTACAGATAGAAACAAGAAGTTCGCTTCTGGTATATGATTTTCAAACCGGACGGACTATATAATTCAGCGGCATTAAATCTTCCCGTGCGGATATATTTTCTTTCGCCCTGAAATCTCAGTAAACCTTTGTTATAATGATAGGCGTCGGTATGATGATATAAAACCATTGTTTCGCATTCAAGATGCAAATAAATCGTCATGTCGAATCAAGTGGCTGAGTAGTCACTGAGTGGCAACTGCAAAGTCGCACATCCAATCATTCTCCAACATTTTAGGGGTCATATTGGTACTGTTGTATCCCTTGACCTCTTGATACGACTTATGTTATCTTCAATCTCAAATATGCTATACAGAATACATCAGAGGCGGGCTCAGATACAAAGATGGAGTAAGCATCCACCGTTGGCCAGTCCAAATCAGTATCAAAAGAACGGCCTCACAATTTGTATGAAATACATGTACGTCAGACAATTGAGAACATGACGGGTTGTATTGGATTGTAAATTATGGTTTTACGCCGTTTATGGTAATATTTCAGCCATTTTACAGCGGTTCACTTACTGAGATATGTTTGGGTGCGCATGTTTTTGAGTTTCCCTAACGACCCCCAATTAGCCTACTCTATTCGAAAATCAGGGGAGCTATCTTTTTGCGTGCTAATGCAGTTGTGATCCTTGTATTGGAAAGAAAAGATCCATAGAATTGGATACCTGTACAGTGCGAAACGAAACGAAATCTACCAAAACGAAACTTCCCAAAGGAAACAAACCTACCGAAACGAAACAAACCAAAATCTAACGTTAAAAATCTACAGAAAATCTAACGAAACAGAAGGAAACGAAACTGCATAACCAAACTCGATAATTGTAATAATGGTAATATGGACAAACAGCTCAGGACCCCTGTGAAAGTTATCACATATATGATCATGGTGTGGTATTTCAGGGTTGGCTGATAAAATTTCAAGCGGCCCATTGGTTAGTATCAAATATTGTTTAAAGGAACTGGTTTCTGAGAAAGTTGAAAAGCTGCGAGACGTGTAACATCTTATCTTTATACTGCTTAGGTGCGAGTACTTTCAATTATTGAAAAAATATGTAGTACCTTGTTCTCGAGGCGGACCCAACAATTGGGGCTCCATGCACAGACAATTATATCGCTTAGATTCGAATTTACTATTAAAGAGTAATTCGAACCTAAGCGACACAATTGAGAGTGGATCTAATTGGCGAAGCCCGCGGACGCTCCTAGATTTCACAGGGCTTGAAATATGTCTCCAATGTAGTAATTTCCACTATTTTCTATGATTTTTAATGTAAAATTATGAAAATGGCACAAATTATAAGGTTTGGGTTTTTAAATGTAAGTTCTCACTAAAAAAGGTAATTCAATAAAGTAAAATATCTTATCATTTATTTCTCCGAGAGTGGAAATATGTTGCGTCTTTTATTGGCTTTTTTGTAAACAAGGCATCATGATCTACTTTAAATATGACAATTTTAGGAAGGGAGCTGCCGGGTGCGCCGTCTTTAAACCGCCACTGATTTTATGAATACAATACGGAAATATATTATTAGAAATTATTATTGATATGCAGTAAGTCTAGAGACAATTCCTTGTATTTGGAATATTGTTAAAATGAAAAACGGAACGAAACACGGACAGTATTTTATGCAATGGTGTTAGGAGGTCAACATTTTGTAAAACCAAATACGTTATGAACAAGGAAAGCAGAAATTACAGAAAGAACGGAAAGTCATGCCCAGATTCCTCCGCTCCATATACTTCATACAAATGCAGATGTATTGTAAAATCATCATAATTCATGATGAGAAATATTAAGCAAGTGCCTGTGGGTCTCCCTAGCTTTGTTATTTTCTACTCTTCCTTCCTTCCTTCTCCCACCGATTGTAAGAAACAAATATACTGCAAAAGACTTGAATTATAATTCGACTTTTCCAGTTTTATTACGTTATCATTGCCACCATAAATGACGATTTTATGAACCTAACCAAGAATGAGAGGTTTTCAATCCCCAACCCCGGAAAAAACATTGAAAAATAAATGATAATTTTCTCAACAATTTTACCTTAACATTTTTTAAATCGGACTTTATATTCTAAGGTACAAAACAAAGACTTGTTTAGTATATTATATTTATAAGATTTTGTTTTACAAACTACTATCACAATGGGTGGGAGAAGGGGGCCAAAATGATGTTATTGATTTGAGAAAAGATTTGCGATTTCAAGTGTAATAAAAGTTCTTTAGAATCCACATTTGATTAACACCAATTCTGGCAAATGTCGTGGCACAGTAAGTTTGAAGTCTCTCCTTCACAGCTGTTAATATTTTCGTGTGGAGCAAAGATGGGGGCTTTGTAGAGCCCTTACTGAATCCAGCAATGTATCTTTGTTTGAAAGGACTTTTATGTAGTTTAGTAATCCAGTATAGGTACGGTCGGTAACTCATATATATATATATATATATATATATATATATATATATATATATATACCGTATATACTCGCCTATAAATCGGTTGTATTTTTTAAGGTTATTTTGTAAGAATTTGCCATTGACCCGCTTATAAGTTGGTACAAATTTTTGTCAGAATCGGTTGACAATTTCAAGTCAATGCTCTAGTGTTTTTACCTATGTTTCAAAAAATATTTTGAGAAATTAATAATTATGAAGTACTCAATATCCAAGCCATGCGCCTCACGGTTATTGTGGGGTTCCGGTATAATTCAATGTATCAACAATAGAGTTTTTAAGAGTCAAGAATGCTGATTTAAATTAACTGCTAACAATATTCAATCTTTTATGAAATATAATTCAGCCGGTATATATATGAATATTTGAATATTAAATCGGGTTCGTGGTTCAATTTTATCGATAAACGATAGTTTAGTTGAATTGAAAGTATTAGTTACCGGTATGTAAATAATTTTAACAAGATAAAAATATGTAAATACTTGTACTTTATACACAATTTTAAAATACATAAACAATACAATATGTCTAGATATTTGTGAACAATAATCATTTGTGTGGTAGTCCATGCTAATCGTCGGAGTTGTTTTAAAAAAACACTACATTACGCGCCTCGAAAAATACCAATCTTCTGAGGACGCGCCAATAAGTCGGACATAGAGTTTTAGACCAAAGATTGACTCCCAAAAATCCGACTTATAGGCGAATATATACGGTATATATATATATATATATATATATATATATATATATATATATGTTGACTGGCAAATGATACTCAGGCTACTGTTAAGGCCCATGGACCTCTTATTTAAGACATACGTTTATTCTTGTCAAATTTAAAAAAAAAAAAAAAAGATGGGAATTCATCTTTTAGGAAAACACCCAACACTATTACTTTGTCTTTTATTTGTCTTATAGTTTTATATTTACAAGTAATTATCCGATGCTTTGTTCAGTCACTTAAAAATGCATGGTTATATCACGCCATTGGATAAATCTATTTGAAGGTGTAATGATAAGTATGAATGTTACTGTTTACTTACTATTCCATATTTTAACCGATTTCAGATTGTAGACCCGTCCTAAGTCAACTCTGAGCCACGCCTCTATTGACCAGGGTGATGCGTACATGCAGTACGTGTAATCACTTTGTGTCTTGTCTCCGTCCACTGTCTTGTTTGGATATCCTCCCCATCCTACAGAACTACTCACAGCCTCCGTAACTCCGGGTCTCACCAACTGATCTACTCAAGAAACAGTTAATCACTGCTTCAGAGCAAAGCATAACTTGATTAAAAATTGAAATACGCCATTGTAATTTTTTTAAATGAATGCAAACTTACCGTAGGACTGTACGTAAATGAAATAGCCAATGTAGATGCACATAAACGCGAATGACGTCATCGTTGATGACACAAACGGCGTTATTAAACAAAGAAGAAGTTCCTCGTCCGTGTCCTCTCTTTTTTGAAAAAAAGACTCACAATGTATTCTTTTGAACACCACAAGATAATATTCTTATATGAATCGTCTCGTCAAAATGATTCTTTAGAGTATTTTATTCGTAAAACTACGTCAAGACTTTAGATCCGTTTGAAAAACACCATCATTCTGGTACCTGTTGAATGGTTTTTTTTTTAAGATCAATTTTATTCTTGCACATATTTATCCATGCTGTTCTTAATTCAAATCGTCTCTTACGTATAAACAATCACTGTTGACATATGTGTTTAATTTCCACGTGATGTTTGTGAAGAAAGTTTCTTGTATCCGTATATAATGGTTGTTTTTTGTCAATGCCTGAAGAGTTTAGATGTACTCATGAGTAGGTTAAATTAACTTTGTAATAATAAGATAATGTTCTATAATTCCCATCTTGTTTATTGCAAGGAAAAGAAACATAGCTGATTCTTTTGACAACTGCAGTAAATAACGAGGCTCCCACAATGAACGACATTCCCTCTCATCAGGAGATGTCGTAATACAGCATGTTAAGAAATTAGAAACAGAAGACGTCTTTCTATTCTCAAACAAATGTCATTCACCTTCTATCCCATTATCTCATTATCGGCACGCATGGTGTTATCTCGCCAGGGAAATATATAGAACGGTAATACATGCATGATGTAAAAATCCCGTTATAATACCTTACCGTTGTGCAACATCCGCCACTTGTTTTCAAATACAGGAAGAATTACATATACAGGGTGTATCAATGCTCAATACCATTTCACAAGAAATACATCAATAAACATTACATATACTTCCCATTGTTATTCACATAATTTGATACTTCCCATTGTTATTCACATAATTTAACAAACATTAAAAGAAAACAGGACTCTGTATTTAACTATGAATTATACTAAAAACTTATATGATGTACTATAAATGACATTCTGCCTTGGTAATTGTGAAGTCATGACGTTGCGTAGAATTTCTTTATTTCGTCTGTGTATGTCTGCTAGGGATTTCGATTCAGAATCAGGATAAAAAAGATCTCGGTCTCGGGAATAAAGGGGCCAAATGTGTGAAGTTTTAAAATATCGCCATTGAATGTTTCATGTAACCAGTCCGTGACATTTCTAGTTATGTCGAATACGACAATGATTGTGTTCACTTGTGAAATTAAAAAAAGGTTAACCGTAGATATGTTTTCAAGGCCAACATGTGTTAACCACTTAACACTATGATGCTCTGACAAGTCGACATAATTATCAGACAAGCCGACATAACGACCTGACAAGCTGACATAATGTTTTGATGAGTCAACATAATGGAAGTTTTGTCGACTTGTCAGATGGCTATCCTCCTTTGTCAGATAATTGCGTCGACTTCTCAGATCACGATGTTGATTTGTCAGATGTTATTAAGTAGATGTCGACAAATGACATTCGTGTATTAGAATCTAAACATAATGAAAAAATACAAAATGATGTTTTGACAAGTGCAAATATCATCTCTAACAAATCGGCATGATAACCTAAGAAGTCGGCATGATTACCTAAGAAGTCGGCATGATTACGTGATAAGTCGGCATGATTGCCTGACAAGTCGGCATAATTGCCTGACAAGTCAACAATATTACCTGACAAGTCGACATGATTACCTGAAAAGTCGGCATTATTACCTGACAAGTTAGTATGATGATCTGACAAGTCGGCATGATTACTTAACAAGTCGGCATGATTACTTAACAAGTCGGGATGATTACCTGACAAGTCATGATTACCTGACAACTCGGCATGATTACGCAACAAGTCGGCATGTTTACCTAACAAGTTGGCATGATTACCTGACAAGTCGGCATGATTCCCAGACAAAGTCGGCATGTTTACCTAACAAGTCGACATGGTTAGCTGACAAGTCAGCATGATCACCTGATAAGTCTTCATTATTACCTGACAAGTTTGCATGATTACCAGACAAATCGGCATGCTTATCTGACAAGTGGGCATGATGACCTGGCAAGTCAGCATGGTTACCTGACAAGTCGGCATGATGACCTGACAAGTCGACATGATTACCTGACAGGTCGGCATAATAACCTGACAAGTCAGCATGATTACCCGACAAGTCGAAATGATAACCTACGAAGTCGGCATAATTACCTGGCAAGTTTGCATGATTACCAGACAAATCGGCATGCTTATCTGACAAGTGGGCATGATGACCTGGCAAGTCAGCATGGTTACCTGACAAGTCGGCATGATGACCTGACAAGTCGACATGATTACCTGACAGGTCGGCATAATAACCTGACAAGTCAGCATGATTACCCGACAAGTCGAAATGATAACCTACGAAGTCGGCATAATTACCTGGCAAGTTTGCATGATTACCAGACAAATCGGCATGCTTATCTGACAAGTGGGCATGATGACCTGGCAAGTCAGCATGGTTACCTGACAAGTCAGCATGATGACCTGACAAGTCGTCATGATGACCTGACAAGTCGCCATGATTACCTGACAGGTCGGCATAATAACCTGATAAGTCGGCATGATAACCTGACAAGTTGGCATGGCTACCTGACAATTCAAAATGATTATCTCGCAGGTGATAACAGATATATATCACTATTGAGTTTTTCCTGAACAAGAAAGGTCCACTTATCTCGCTACAGTTTATGGCGGTGCAAATTATTATTATGTTCCCCAAACGAAGTTTGGGAACATATTGGTTTTACTCTGTTTCTTTTTATTATTATTATGTCTCCGAACACAAAGTGTCGGAGACATATTGTTTTTGCTCCGTTCTTATTATGTCTCCGAACACAAAGTGTCGGAGACATATTGTTTTTGCTCCGTTTCTTATTATTCTTATTTTCTTCTTCTTCTTCTTCTTCCTCTTCTTTCCTGAGAAATTTGTCCGCTCGATTGTATGAAAGTGCTTCTACAGATCCACTTCAAACTTTGTGAACTGATAGAGGGTCATGAGGAGGGGTGCAATCATCTTTCCAAATTTTCAAAATGGCCACCGTTTCAAAATGGCGGCCAAAGACGTCAAAAAGTCAAGGTTGTCGGATTTCAACCAAATTCTATTTCTAGGCTAATTTAGTGACCCCGAGTCCATTTCCACAATCAAATTTTGTTTTTGAGCCGCCATTTTCAAAATGGCCGCCATATACCGAAATATTTGAAAGTGTTCAAATCTTTACAACATTTGGGTTCTTGGGTAAATTGAGCGTCCACAGTTCATTTCTAGCATCAGTATTTCCTTCCAATCAATTTTCAAATGTTTCAAAATGGCCGCCATTGAACAAAATGGTGGCCAAAAATCAAGTCCGTCGGATTTCAACCAAATTTAGTTTCTAGGGTTTCTTGAGGATCCTGAGTGCATATCTGGCATCAAAAACATTTCTGACATGGGGAGGTGTTCGGAGACATTCGTGTTGGCATCCCAACACAGTTATAGCTTGTTATTCTTTCTTTCTTCTTGTGACTTTTTTGTCCACGAGTGTTCTCGGAAACTGTTCAAGGGATCAAGATGAAACGTTTTTAGGATGTTAGTATAGCATATGTAGATGTGCGGAACGAATGTCATTTTCTCTGAAAATGTATGCATGTGAATGCACGTGCATTAGATATTTTGTTTACAAATTTTGGAATGCGTCTAACTGTTTTATTTTTCAATGAAATTGTTTGATATTTATATCGTAGGTAAAACCCGAGACCTTTGACTGTTTTGCATGGTCAAACTTTCAATTTTGCAGGTGCATGCACGTGTGCTTCAATTTGATTGGATAATACAAACACGCCTATAACTTTCATGTCAAAAAAGGAAAATTCATGAAATTTACAGGATAGGTATGCATACTAAATATCTACAGATCAATAGTATTAAACATTGCAAAAGCGCATGCGAACGCACGTGCATTATCTTTTGAAGGCTCAATTATTTTAATGACCATAACTTTTTTATTTTTTGTCAAAATGTTTTGAAACTTGGGTTGTATATGTATCTTGGGATTCTTAACAAACATATTTAGTCATAATTACTGTTCAGAACGTGCATGCACGTGTGCTAAATTCTGATTTGACGATTTTCAAATCGCCATAACTTTCTTATAAATGATGGAAACAATATGAAATTTATAACGTAAGTATATCTATTAAATGTCTATTGAATGATATCAACATTGATGCTCAGTCATACTCACGTGCGCTTGTATACACGTGCATAGCTTTTCTTTCATTTTTCGGGTACTAAATTGGTCATAACTATTGAATTAAAAACTCAAATGAATTCAAATTTACCCTGAAATGTATGATATGAATGCCTATTAAATGGTATAAGCAATTATTCCACTATCAAAATCGCATGCGCGTGAATGCGCGAGCATTGCAATTTTTGACATCAAAATTCAAGTATTGGTCTATAACAGTTTTAGATTGCAATGAATAGGTTTGAAATTTAGGTTGCAGATATGTTTTGGACCCCTCCATTTATTGATGGTGTCAAAATCACTTCCCTGCACGCGCATGTACGTGTTCTTAATTCTGATTGGAAAATTTTGAAATCCCCATAACTTTCTTATACGTGAAGCAATTGATATCAAATTCATGTAGCAAGTTTATAGCTGAAATGTCTATTGCATAGCGTCAGCAAAATTGATGTGTAATACTCATGCGCACGTGTATGTACGTGCATTGATTTCGGTCTTTGTAGTTTTGAGTTGCTGTTAATTTCTCGTTTTTCATTGAACTGTTGTGAAACTTCTTTTGTACTCATATCGTAAGACTTGCAATGTATCGAGATGGTCAAATTAGTTATCAGCACGTGCATGCACGTACATGCACGTGCACATAATGGACAGATCTCTTTAACTGATTTGTACTAGCATGAAATGGAATGAACGTTATAAAATAGTTATATATTCACATATTTCGCTGTTTGCAATGTTCAAAACCACTTGTACTGAAACAAATGACACCACTTGCTTAATGGGGGAATGTTTGGGGAACATCTGTAACGGTCCCCGTTACAATAAGTACTAGTTGATAATCTTTCTCCACTATCAGACTTCTCAGATTTAGTTTTTCATCACCCCAGTATCTGTAAGGTAAGTGATCGATCGACGGCATGCCACACTGCTACTTACGTCACTTGAATTTTTCCTAATACTGAATAAACCTCTGTAATGCTTCTCCTGTGACCCTTTACACGTGATGAGCTGTTCCCTTATTTTTCACCGACATGTGTCTGTCTCCATTGTTTTGTCTACCGTCTTGAATGGATCCTATATAGATTCTGTTTTCTCAAACTTCACTATTTTCGTTTGGAAAATAACATCTCAATATTCCCATAACAGTAATATAATTTTATATTGTCATATAGTTTTAAAGTAGCTGGCTCCTTTGATAGTTTCATTTTAATTGAAAGGTAATTTTAAAGCAAACTTAAGATGTAATTCTGTGACAACGCAATTCCGATTCTCGCACTATTTTCCTAATGTTGAATGAGACACGGGTATATTTATCAAATAAATTTATCAAAACTTTGTTTACCTGATAGAAACATATTCATAGGGCTCACAGTGAGCGTAAATGGTTCAAAGGGGATGCATATTTCTCCTAGGCACCTGGTACCCTCAGGTATGTCCATAGGTCCGTGTTTGGCATACTCTTTAACTTCGTATCATTTACAGAAATAATTATATTGAACACTGTTCGTTATCTTCACTTTTTCACCTCCAGAAAACACGAGTGGACAGGTAGTTGCTCTCTCTCTCTCTCTCTCTCTCTCTCTCTCTCTGTGTGTGTGTGTGTGTGTGTGTGTATGGAATCAAAGGAAAACTAAAACAAAAGCAAATTTATTACTAAATGATAATTTACAAGTCCAGAGAATTCAAGTGGACATTCACTTTTAGTAATAAAGTACACTCTATGTATGTAGAGTACATCAGAAATGAATAAACATATATCAATACACTAGAAATATGGTTACATAACGTCGCAGTGCACCTTTGTTACTGTTGCCACGATTTTCTCTCAATCCCCGATCTTCTTGCAGACCGCGTTACACACATTAGTACAAAGCGAATTACACAGATATCCGGAGGTTCTGGGTTCATCCCCTGAAAGACGAATGTTACATCTCTTTAAAATATACACAATCATGGTATGCAGTTCGAATTAAATGATACATTTCGTAATAATTCAATTCAGGAACATTTTCTTGCAAGATATTTTCGCTAGTGTGAGTGTTTGTTTTACATAAACGTATAAAATACTATATATTGCCTTGTCCGTCTGTGTGTCTATTCTACTTATTTATGACGAAGAGCTCGCTTGGTAAGCAGGAGATTGTGACGTCAAGTCACGCTCATGTCATGACGAAGCTAAAGTGACGGATCTTTCGTATATGGATTTAGAAAAAAGCAGCCTAGGAGGTCTCATGTTGTGGCAAGCGTTATAGAACATACTTTGGTATCATGCATGTGACACATCGTATTGTTGCAACAAAATATACCGGCAAGAAAACATACATGTAAGCCCTGACGTGATTAAGACCAGATATTACTATCACAGAACTATTAAGCATCACTTTAAAATAATGAACTTAATATACATTAACATTTATCATGCTACTTCGTAGTGTGAGATCATTGTATGACAAACGAGATGATTTCAGCTTCTCCATCGTCAACTTCCCATATTTATGTAGCAATATGCCATTATCACCTGCATATGGTGTCTCTATCACTCAACTAATTCGATACGCTAGAGCTTGTTCTGCTTATAGTCAGTTTTTAAATCGAGGCAAGCTAATGACAAACAAGTTGATGGAACAGCGGTTTTAACAGTCTCGATTGAAGTCAGCATTTCGCAAATTCTATGGTCGTTATAACGATCTAGTTCATCAATACAACCTCGCATTGGGTCAAATGCTGTCTGAAGTGTTTCATACCGATTGTTAGGCCGTTCGTGGCACACTGATTTTGACTACAGATAACCCCGTTTACCTGATCAGGATACAGGGCTCACGGTGTGGATATGACCGGTCGACAGGGGATGCTTACTCGTTCTAGGCACCTGATCCCACCTCTGGTGTGTCCAGGGGTCCGTGTTTGCCCAACTATCTATTTTGTATTGCTTGTAGGAGTTATGAGATTGATCACTGTTCGTTATCTTCACCTTTTACCTATTAAGAGTTTCCTCTTTTATTCACAGACTAAAGGCATTGTAATGTGTGATTAACAACTGCTTGCATTTGTTTGTCCCAAAATTAAAAATAGAGCGAATATGGATGTGCATTTTCCTTTCCATGCAAGCTGCAAGCTTTTGCGGAAAGATCCATGACTGCATTCTTAAATTTAAACACATCAAACTCGGACTAAATCGGTTTATTTCATAGATAGAGATAGGGGAGACATATGTATAACTACACACAAGTCTCAAGAAACCCAATAGTTCTCACGACAGTTATTTCCGTATTCTGTTTCGTAGATCTGAGAGTATATATCTCTGTGGAATCTGAGATTATGTACTTACTTGTATTGACGCTGATATTATACACGTCCGTGGATTAACACTGAGATTATATACTTATGTGGATTAACGTTGCCATTATACACGTATGTGTAGTAACGCTGAAATGATAAACTTAGCTTGGATTACCTTTGAGATTTTAAATTTGTGAGCATTTACTCTGAGATTATAAATTTACTAGGGTTTACTCCGATATTATCGACTTACTTGGATTTATTCTGAGATTATATCCTTTACTTGGATATACTCTAATATTATAAACTTACGTGGATTTACTCTGATATGATACACTTACGTGGATTCACGCTGAGATTTTACACTTATATGTGGATTACCTCTGGGATTATACACTTACGTGGATTAACCCTAAGATTACAAACTTTCCTGGATTTACTATAAGATTGTAAACTTACATGGAATTACTATGATATTATAAACTTGCCAGGATTTATTCTGAGATTAATATATATTTACGTGGATTTACTCTGAGATTATAAGCTTAAGGGGATTTATTCTGAGATTATATATTTATGTGGATTTACTCTGAGATGATATGCTGACTTGGATTAACACTGAGATTATACACTTATGAGTATTGACGCCAAGATTATACACTTACGTGTATACAATTACGTGGATTAACTCACCCTAGTTTTACTCTGTATGCCCCCTGTTATATTGATTGGAAATTATTCTAAATGGACAATGAAAAGTAATATCGATCACAACAGGGGTGGACCGATATAATTAAGTCCACTGTACTTTATTTTAGGGTAGAATACAAATAATTACTTGGCGGGTCTAATTGAAGAGAATGTTTTGTGCAACAGAAAATCCAAGCATCTGGTTTTATCGCATCTGCTGATATCAATCGCGCGTATCAGGGTTCCGGTTTCAACTTCTTTACGTACTCGGTAAGAAGAAAATGGTGCCGCTAATGCTTTATACTTAATGTAGCATGCAGGTACAATATTTAAAAACCACTCCTTCTGACGTAGAAATTGTGTTCGCGCCTATGAAAATATTTCACTGGAAGAATGACATCAAATTATCAACAGTCTGATGAATTGTAGGTTTCGAATGCAAGAGGGAGTTACCATTTACAATGAGATTGTTGAACATTGTCCGGATCCGCGCATGTATATCTATAGCTGCGTTCGCGCTAGCTATATCACCGTAAACGGGACAATACTTGTATATTTTAGTTTAAAGTCACTTACGCGTTATAGTACTAATGTCGAGAAGACAATGTTACGAAGTATTTAAAAAGTGTTACATAGAGCATACCTTGATTAAATGAATATTTCCAATTGAGAAAAAAAGTTATAGAAAAATGTACTTGACTTGCAACTTCGGAATGCCATACTTTCATTGCAATAAGGATTTATCCATCCATCCATGCAGCCTCCGGGACACAAGCCGTCTGGTTTACTGCATGGTAATCCCCCAGCACAGTGACCACTGCAAGTCAACATACAATTGTATCCAAAAGTCCCATCGTCACACTCTGAAATCAAAGTCACATTCATACTGAAAAAATAAAAGGTGATTCAGATGCACATTTGTAGAAATGTTGATCACCACACTTCTTATATTGTAAAATTTGTTGTGGAGAAGCTGAAACTAGGTTGGAAGTTATAATCCAGACCAATTCTCCAAAGTTATGTTGAAAGATCTCTACAAGGTCAAATCATGTGATACATCACTTACAGCGTTTAATGTCTCTAAATGAGTAAAATATAGGAATATGGCGTTAGGAGTGCAATAATTTGAACCATTTACACTGGTTCCTTTCATAGTTTTTTTTTAAATATATTGTAAAGAATAACATACTTTTTGTATTGGGTAAATACGAACATTTTGCTAACTTCAAAGTTTTGCGCATAGGTGTCATATTGGTATGTTCGTAACATTTGCACAAAGTTTCATCTAATGTAAGGCAATTTGATCATTTCCCATCATCTTCATGATTTCATTTAGACCCATTCCCGTGGGATCCGGGTTAGAAAAGGTGCTCAGTATCCCCTTGCCTGTCGTAAGAGGCGACATGATGGGGCCGTACTTCATATGAGACCGCAAAAACTTAGGCCAAGTATCACAGCACGTGTGGTACAATAAAGATCCCTCCCTGCTCAAAGACTGTAAGCGCCCAGTATAGGCTTAAATTTTGCAGTCCTTCACCGGCAATAGTAACGTCTCCATATGAGTTAGAAATGTTCACGTAGGACATTAAACAATATACAATCAATCAAACATTCGGAATCCCAATATCGTGAAAGACTCGAACCATTGACGTAATCACATGGTCCATTTCCAGTGCAATATCTACAGTTATCTCTAAAGCAAGTGGATCAAGAGTGGTGATACTGTGGTACGGATCCCCCTGCGGAGCAAAAATAATTATTCATTATATGAAAGATGGATATTTAAATGCATCATCTAAATTTATTAACACCGGTATACCATTTAATTCTAGAACAAATAAAACGACACACTGATATGTACTTACGATATTTTCGTCAAATAAAAGTAACACTTAAGAATTCTTAAAAAGTATATATAACATAAATGTGTGTTTAAGAAATAGACAATCTTAAAAGGAAAAAGAAGTGTCAAGAAATGCTCAGAATACAGGATTTTGCACAATTTACCCCCATATTGGGTGTAATTTGTGCAGCTTTTTAATTTACTATTTCATTGCAAAAACAGGTCTGGGTATGCTGATTAGATCGACTAAATTTTGGAAGCAATTAGTAAATGGCTAAGTTGATAGAGTACATCAATATAATTCACGGGGCCCAGGACGTATCTTGGTCTGGTCTGAAACCAATTCAAATGTAGTTATGAGAAACACAGTGTGATATCTAAATAATACCTTCGTATATACATGCATATGTTCGCATTTTTGTTACTTGAAATATATGTAATGAATTTTATTATATTAACACTTATCTAACACGATTGCCAATCTTGCTTTTCAGTATGCCATATTAACATTTTTATAATATATTCTGATTTAAATAACTGTATTTATTCGTTTACTGCATAATGAATTTTGTTGGAATTTGTGTAAATAGAATGCGTCTAAACCACAATTCATACCCGTCCTGTACAAAAACGTAAAAACAAAAACCACACAGCTTTCGTTATATTCACCATCCATCTGTATATTCTGTATGGCTTTTCTTCATGTTCCCTGTCTTGACTGTAGAAACAGAAGTGCGTTACCCTAGTCAAATATGGCGACAGGTGGGTAAGCTTCTGTTATTTCGCACTTAATGTACAAATAAATGACGTGTACATTGCGAAAGCGATTGTTAATGATGAACAGAGTGTAATAATCTAAATACTAGAAGGCAAATCTTCCCTAAAGTTTGCATGAACAGCGCCTATTACAGCGATATATCGAGTAGGACATTAGACTATGATTAGGGTAAAGGAAATACACCACTAGGGTAACACACACAGACATAACTCAGTAAATGAGGAAAATGTCGATTTGTTTGTCTCAAGGTCTGCCCTAAGGTGTTACTTTTGCTTACTAAATACTCACTCAACCAAATCCTTAGAAATCACAAGTGAGACATTCTCACCGCAAAGGTAATTTCTAAGCAAACACAATGGCAAACTCAAGTACAAGTCCATCCATATCTTCATTTTCTATTGGACATTAATTCAAAAGATACTGGAGTCTGCAAAGCAGTGCACAGTTGATTTGGATATGGTAAATAATGTACTTTTAAACAGCTACAGACCAAAACAATTCAACATCTGATGAAAACGAGAATAAAGGGCTTTTCGCAATAAGGGTACCGAAACGATTTATAATACGCAAATGAGAAGGCTATGGGGGTATTTTTATGATAAGATGTTTGTTTTCTGATATTCATCAGCAAACATGGAGTTGTAAAAGATTAATTATGGTAGTATTAACAATCACGAAGATGTTAGTTGCCTACTTTTTTGCATTGTATGAATGCAGGGTGAAGTTGACAAACAGTGATCAATCTCATAACTTCCACAGGTCAACAGGGGATGCTTACTCCTCCTAGGCACCTGATCCCACCTCTGGTGTGTCCAGGGGTCCGTGTTTGCCCAACTATCTATTTTGTATTGCTTGTAGGAGTTATGAGATTGATCACTGTTTGTTATCTTCACCTCGCTTTTAATCTTTTAATTCAAAAACATTTCCTCGCAATGAATTTTCGCTAAAGTGCATGTTTGTTTTACATAAACGATACTATATACTGACTGGTTCATTTAAGTGTTGTCTACTCTAACTTTTAATGACGTAAATGTAGAGTTCGTAGTACAAGCCACTTTCATGCCACGACCAAGCTATAGTCACGGCTCTGTCGGATATGACCTCCAAGAAGGAGGTCGCGTCAGGTGTTTGCACGTTACGGAACATAATTTTGGTATCATGAGAGAGTGATATAACTTATTGTTACAGCAAGACAATAATATACACAAGTAAGCATTTTCCTGAGAGTGATTTTAAAGCCGGATATTATTATTACAAAAGTATGAAATATCATTAGGAAATAACAAACATAGTATACGTAAACAATACAAGCACCATAACATTTCCTAGTAAGATACTCAGTAAACGCCCCCCCCCCCCCCTCCTTTATCCACACACTTAGCACATTGTGATGGGTGAAAAACAACTTTTTGCATTCATTTGGCCTAGAAACGAAAGCTAGAGCGAATATGGGTAATATTGTGTTTTCCATGTAAGCTTCCCGTGAGAATCATGACTGTATTCTAAAATTCAAAGTAACCCAACTTGAACTATATCGGTTTATTTCATGAATATGGGTATATACTGGTTGTATTATAATGGATAGTCTAAACAATTACATGTAAAACATCAGTAATGAAAAAGTCCTGTTATATTCATTGCAAAGTATTCTAACTGAATAATGAAAAGTATTATCGATCATAGCCGATATACTTAACCTCACTATCCTTTATTCTATAGTAGAATGCAAAAAAGGACATGGCAGATCTAATTTAAGGGTTTGTTTTGTGCAATAGAAAATGCAAGAGTCTGGGGTTTGATCGCATCTACTGATAGCAATTGCGCGTATAAAGTTCCCAGTTTCAACTCCTTGACATGCCCGGTAATGGAACATCGGTGACAGTATATACAAATCAGTATTGCTTAATAGTTAATTGTAAATGCACGCATAAATACAACAAATATTTATTACGACAGAGAAAGTGCACTAGCGTCTATGAAAGACTGATGAAATTATCATCAGCTTGATTCATTCTAAGTTTTTCAATGATAAAGAGGGTGGTAACATTTACATTCAGATTGTTGGGGGGAAATTCCGGATCGACCATGTATATGTAGCTGCATCCGCCCTAGCTATATCACTATAAACGGGATACTACTTTTCTATTTCAATACCAGGTTAAAAGTATCTTACGCTGTATAGTGCTGATATCGAGAATACAATGCGATGAAGTATTTAAGGATTGTTGCTGAAAAATCATTGATAAAAGGTGTATTTCTAATTGAGAAAAAAAGTTGCAGGACGAGCGTAATAAATCTACATGACTTGCTACTTCATAATGCTACTTCTGTCTGACGTGTTTCATACAGATTTTTAGACCGTTCTTGGCACACTGATTTTGACTACGGATAACTCCTTTTACTTGATCAGGATATAGGACTCACGGCGGGTGTGACAGGCCGACAGGAGATGCTTACTCCTCCTTGGCACCTGATCCCACCTCTTGTGTGTCCAGGGGTCCGTGTTTGCCCAACTATCTATTTTGTATTGCTTATAGCAGTTATGAGATTGATCAATGTTCGTCATCTTCGCTTTTCATACTTTCGTTGCAATAAAAATTTGGCTATCCCTCCACACAGCCTCCGGCACACAAGCGGGTCTGTTTTACTGCCCGGTAATTCATCAGCGCAGTGCCCACTGGAAGTCAACATACAATTGTATCCAAAAATCCCGTCATTGCATTCTAAAATCAAAGTTACATTTATACTGAAGAAATGAAAGGTTGTTGAGTGCACACTTGTAAAAAAGTTGTTCACCAAGTTTTATGAATTGTAAATATTGTTGTGGTAAACCTTATACTAGGTTGAAAGTTATTACTATTTTAATCGTTTTCCTTTTTCGTGCAGTTTTACATTGTTTGCTATTTTGTTTTTTTTCCGCATTTTTTTGTTGTTGAAAATATATATATTTCACTCTGAAACTTTTCCACTTTATGTGTAAACTTTATGTGTAAACCTGCTGCACGAGAACTCTACACATATATTACATAATAATGACGGTTAGAGGTGCATAACATTTCGTGCTATATTTACTGACAAATATCTTGCGTCTTGCTTACAATTTCCATAAAAAATGTACAGTAATATAGCAACTGTGCCTTCACTTCACATCATATGATAAAATCTTCACAAATGTACCTCAATCGCATTACCGATCTGATGTTTGCTTCCATCCGGGTTCACACTCTCGAGGAAAGACAAGAACCACTCACGTGATCACATGTATCCCTTCCTTTACATTGTCCACATACATGGCGACAGTTAGGGCCGTAGGCTCCTTTTTACACGCTACAATAATAAGAGTTTGATGTCAGACATTGATTCATCAATGGTTCTTGGCAGGGGTGTGAAGACAACTACCGCCCAACCTCTATCATAAGTAACTTGACGTCCGTACACACGCATCGTATCAATAGAATGATTTCAAGATCACTTATCATTTTTTCCATACCTTTATACTTTTACTGAAGACATTATAGAAATACAAAAGTGAATTAACGTAATATTACCATAAAATCCAATCATTTTAAAATCATAAATAACGAGATATATGAATTATGAAATTGATTCCAAAATGGCCTCTCATTTAGGCAGTATTGTAGTGTTCAGCTAATGCATGATGTCATCATCAATATATACTGCTCATATACATAGAAAGAGCGAATCGAATAAACCCTATAAAGAATACAAACTGAGAACAAGGCTAACACGGACCATATCTGGGATCAGTTTTCGGGGAGGGGGGGGGGGGGGGGGGTGACAAAATCACGTTGGTTGTGATAGTGTGTAAAAATTGAAAAATTCTAGTTGTTATCTATATATGATTGAGTCATAGTTAGTATCGTCTTACTCCACGACACTGATTTTGACTACGGATAACTCTGAAAGGGCCGGAAAACACGACTTAGAAAATAATGCAAATACTCAGTTTTCCTCACCTTTTTTCGTCGGGTTTACAGATATTCATTTCATATTTAGTATATTGCTTTACCATGGCAAGTTACAGATCAGGTTTTAATTCTGTTCCGTTCCGTTGATTTGTTTGCTGAGTTATGGTCCTTGGGCTGAGAAAATAAACACAAATATTATTTCCGCACCTTTCTGTGTCTTGCTTGTTGATATTGATTGGATATATTACACATTGTATTAACCTGCTTTTGTGCGGGGGTTTCATCTGTAGCCTGCATCAGTACTGTGTGTTTGATTAGCAACTGCCTCAAATATAATCCATGTTTTCTTTTCCTTCTCTTTCAGGTTATAATGTTAAGGTTTAATGGAATATGTGGGGAAGGTTTGAAGCAGGTATTATAGTGTTTACAATGTACACTCTTTTCAATACCCCAGAAAATCATACCTTAAGTTGATTATTAACTATTTAAACATATACATCACATACATTTCAGTTACACTTCAAAGTATTTCTTATGATCCCGTAAAACAAATGGGCTCTAGAATAAATGTAGACAAACAATCTTTACTTTCAGAAGGTCGGTGGTCTCTTCCCAGGTGCATTGTATCTGGGTTCTCTCTTCCATCAATACAAAACTGGGCGCCACCATATAACTGAAAAATTATTGAGTGTGGCGGAAAACATAAGAAATAATAAAAAATCATCACCGTACTAAACAGACTGACAATCTAATCTATCAGTAAATGTATTCCTTTCAAGGAGGAAATGTTACAGTCTACTAAATGGAAGCCTTTAGTGACTACAATACTCTATTTCACAGCATTTTATATTGTATGTAACTATTTACCTGATTTAGATGTTATGCCATTAAACTTAACAATGAAATCAAACAGTGTATGTACATGTGGACTCCTAATCTTCCATCGTATTGTCCATCCCCTTCTAAACCATGCACATAATTTAAATTCATGTACCGTGGAATAATCAATATTCGTGGAATTCGAGGGTACCCCCACCCACGAATTTAAATCATCAACGAATAAAGAATCATAATTACATCCCAGAGTTATCTTTCTTACAAATATATATAAATCCACGAAATTACGTCCCCACGAACCCGTAAAATTTAAGCAATCCACGAAAATTGGCCCCCACAAATTTAAATGATTCTACAGTACATTGATGCAGAAAACATATTTTTCAACACGATAAACTAATCTAAACACTTGTTCATATACAAGTACTTTCAATAATAAGGACTAAGTGAAAGATATATCCTATAACATTCTTTCCTCATACATGAGGCACGAAAGAACCACTGAATTCAGAATGATTTTGATAACTGGTGATAATCATAAATTAGTTTATTCTAATAAAAGGTTTGTTTGAACTACAAGGATTTTATAAATGTATAAAACCATGTGCCTTACTTTTATTTCTTGATAGTAGCTCAGTGGTAGTGCATTCACGTTGTAACTTGGAGATCGTGAGTTCGAGCCCGATAACATGTAATGTCATGTCCTCGTCAAACATTTGGTAGTGATTGCTCATTCGTCAATGCTCGGCATCTAGAAGCAGGTCACACGTTTTTCGGATATCCCCTTTCAGACGTAGGTCCCGTGTCACGACTGACGTTGACAGGATAAAATCGAGCGTCAAACATAGCTTTAAATCTATGTTACTTCCGTTTTTCTGCTGCGCTTGTAACCGCTTTATTTATGAAAAAGTTAATTTAGCGCTCGTATCTCTGTTAAATATCTACCTTTCTATAAAGCGTTGAAAGGAACTTATTCAAAATCTTCATGAAAAGAAGATTTCTGACAGAAGGTCCATAAGCATAAGCTATTTGTTACTTGGGTTAAATTAGTTTAAACTACATGTAGAAGACAACGGATTTAACCAGAATTACCGCTATTGTGACAATGACCCATTACCCCTCAGAGTGTGTAATACAAGAAAAAAGAGAAATGAAGAAAGTAATTGTTCCAAGCATTTTCAGTACACACCAATGTTACATTTCTGTCCTTGATATCCAAGTTCACACGACCCAGGGCATGATCCGTTGATATGATGACAGGGTTTCCTCTGTCCACAATGACCACACCTTTCTTTACAATTTCTGCCGTAGTATCGAGGCTGACATGCTGAATTAAATGAAAAGAAATTACAAAATGGGGTCTTTACGAAAACTGTTGATGAATGTTCGATCGATATAGTTTTGTATTTCCAAATGAGTATTTAACAAAACCGGCTTAGAATTGTTAAATATGACTTGTGATTATTGTATAGGTTTAGGTTTCAAAGATGTTTGACAAATTATATGATTTTCACAAGCTTTTATTCAGACTACCTGCGATATATTTGAGGTATGTTTTATTGAAATTAGAAACACCACGAATCAAAAATAGTTTTTGAAAGGTGAAGATAACGAACAGTGATCAATCTCATAACTCCTATAAGCAATACAAAATAGATAGTTCGGCAAACACGGACTCCTGGATACACCAGAGGTGGGATCAGGTGCCTAGGAGGAGTAAACATCCTCTGTCGACCGGTCACACCCGTCGTGAGCCCTATATCTTGATCAGGTTAATGGCCTTATCCCTAGTCGAAATCACTGTGCGAAGAACGGCCTAACAATCGGAATGAAACATGTCAAACAGCATTTGACCCAATGATAGGTTGTTTTGACGACCTAGATCATTATAACGAGTATAGAATTTGCGAAATGCTTACTTCAATCGAGACTGTTGAAACCCCTGTACCATCAACTTGTTTGTCAGTAGTTTGCCTCGATTTAAAAACGGACTATACGCAGAATAAGCTCTTGCGTATCGAATCAGCTGAGATATATAAACACCATATACAGGTGATAATAGGTGATTGATTGATTGACTGATGTTTTCCGCCACACTCAACAATTTTTCACTTATATGGTGGCGCCCAGTTTTTTATTGGTGAAAGGGAGAACTCAGATACAATGTACCTGGGAAGAGATCACTGACCTTCCGAAAGTAAACTGGGAAACTCTCTCAGTTACCGGCGCGAGAGGGTTTCGAACCCGCGCCGACCAGAGGTGAGAGGCCGTGTGATTTTGAGCGTAATGTTTTAGCCACTCGGCCACGGAGGACCATAAGTGATAATGGAATATTGGTACATAAATATGGGAAGTTGACAATGGAGAAATCATCCCGTTTGTCATACAGCTGAGTTGTCGGTTTGCCATTAATATCTACTTTCAATAAAATATCTAAGTGTCAAACAGAAGAAGACGACACTGTGGTGTCTTCTCTCTCGCTGAATATAGTTATACTTTACTTTCATTGCAGTAGGAATTTGTCCATCCATCCAGACACCCCTGAGGACACACACCGTCTGTGTTTCTACACGGTAAACCTCCAACACAGTGACCGCTACATTTATTTCTACAGTTCATTCCAAATGTACCCTTAACACATTCTGAAAAAAAAGAAAATTAGACTCATTAAATTGAATTAAAATGATTATACATGAATACATTTTAGCAGCATACACTGTACATAATCATTTAGATATACACCACCATATTATGTAACGCAGACAGTATGCTCTGCATCTGCTTTGTCAAATATTATGTCTGCTTCTCAATTTGGTTGGTTGGTAGCTCACTGTTAACGTCATGCTTCAGAATTGTTCACTCATATTGCGACAGCACTATTGCCAGGGAGGAGCAGCAAATTGTTCACCTATCTTAGCCTGGGTCACCCTGGGCCTGTCGTTGATAACAATTGTGAATTTTAAAGGAATGTTTATCAATGTATATTTTTATGAAAAAGTTTGACCTCATATTGTGACCCCAACCTAGTCCCAAAGGATCACGACATAACTGAAACTGAATTCTTGTAATTGGGATATGCCTCAACACAGATATGACTAGCATGATCTTACCGTTCTTGTTAAGACAAAGGTCACAATGTCATACACCATGGTATGAAACGAAATATCCTGTCATACGAAATATGTCCATAAAATATGAAAACTCTTAGAAGGTTTTCTCATTAAAACCTACATATGAAATACGACAGCTCTACGTTGAATAGTTCCTAAAATATTTAACAGGCCACATTTTCTTACAAATATGTTTAACTATAAGGTCAATAGATCAAAGGTCAATAGTGTAAAATGAAAGGTCTTGTCATAGTAATATATCCACAAAATATGAAACATGTCCCTTAATGAGCCCAGAAGATATTGATTAGGTCAGATTTTTCAAACATTTGTTCAACACAAAGGTAAAGGCCGCAAATTCAAACATCTTGGAAAAACAGGCTCTTATCATAGAAAAATACATACAAAATATAAAAACCCTACCTTAAATAGATAATGTCACATATTCAATGATTCAGATGCTCTTTTTAAAAAGTAGATCACACTCCAAGGTCATAATATCAAACACCATTGTGTCACAAAGTCTTCCTTTAAAGAATCTATATGCAAAATTTGGCAGCCCTACCTTAAAGAATTCCAGATATATTCTATATGCTATGTTTTCATAAAATTAAGTCAAACTTCCAATTTAACATCACAAAGGTAATAGCGATGATATGAAATAAATGATATTTCCATGCAAGGTGAAGATAACGAACAATGATCAATCTCATAACTCCTATAAGCAATACAAAATAGATAATTGGGCAAACACGGACCCATGGACACACCGGAGGTGGGATCAGGTACCTAGGAGGAGTAAGCATCCCCTGTTGAAGCATAAAGACATGAAAGATTTACTTTGAATAGTTATTTAATAGGACGCATTTTAATAAGAGTAGTCAAACTCGATGGTCATGATCACTAGATCACACACCATAGCATAGCATGAAATTCTTGCTTTAAAAATGTACATACATAATATGACATCCCTACCTTATATGGGTCAAAATATATTTTAAAGAATTTTACCTATATAGCATCATATGTGCAACTTCGATCTCCCATTGTAACGTTTTCCTACACCCGGGTATTTTGATTTTTAAAATATTGCATATACTTTATGTCAGGAAGTCTTCGTGTAAATTGCTTAAGTAGTTCATGAAAAGATTTTTAATTCACTGAATCTTAATTTTGCCTTTTTGATATAACCTCCACTTTGAAAGAGGAATGATTTGTAATATATACTACTCAAAATTTTGATAAGGATCATAGATATTTTTTCTGTTTAAAAAATTAATAACTGCATGACTGGCAATATTGTGTCCAAGTGAAATAAAAAACGTCTTCAACAAACTTGCACGTGCATTTCATGCCATGGAATATGTGTTTCTCATCACAGTTTATGCTTCTGTTACCATTGCACGATTTTCGCTCAGGCATCGGTGTAGGATTCTTTCTAAAATTTCAAACTCACTTGAGTGTTTACACTACGTTTATCAACACAATGCCCCCTCAACGTGTAAGGCGTCGTCTGACGACAGAACAACTGGGCAGATGTATTGGAATGCTTGACGCTGGCTATTCACAACGTGACGTTGCAAATGTACTAAACGTCAGCCATAGCGTTGTAAACAGGGCCTGCAACCGACAGCAAACTTTTGGTACAGCAGCACACCGACATGAGGGTGGTCGTCAGAGGTCGACAACCCAACGCCAAGACCATTTTGTGGCTCTTCTGGCACGACGCCATCCCTTCTGGACAGCAACCAGCCTACGTAACGACCTCCTGAACGCCTCGGGGGTGAATGTGTTCACTCAGACGATACGGAATCGTCTTCACAATGCAGGTCTCAACTCGAGAATGGCATGTGTTCGAGTCCCTCTGACTGTTCGACACCGGCGGGAGCGATTGGACTGGGCTGAAAATCATGTCACTTGGACACAAAACGATTGGGTTCAAGTTCTGTTCACCGATGACTCCGGGTATTGTTTGGACTTTACAGACATGAAGCACCGAGTGTGACGACGACAACGTGAACGTTTCCATGATGCCAACATCAGTGAACATGACCGTTATGGTGGTGGTTCCATCATGGTCTGGGTAGGAATCAGCAGGGATGGAAGAACAGATCTTCATGTCCTGGAGAGAGGAACAATGACGGGGGTGCGGTACCGGGATGAGATCCTCGATGTTTACGTCAGACCCTACGCTGGTGCTGTTGGCCCTGAGTTCATCCTGATAGATGATAACGCCCGTCTTCATCGCGCCAGGGTGGTAGAGCAGTAACTTCAGCAGGAGACAATTGTCCGTATGGACTGGTCAGCGCGCTCGCCGGACTTGAATACGATTGAGCATGTATGGAACATGCTGCAGGTCGCCCTTTCACGCCGTAGTGCACAACCCACGACTTTGGCAGAGCTCGGAAACGCCCTCGTGGAAGAGTGGAACAACCTTCCCATTAGAAAAATCCGGTGCTTATTGAAAGCATGTCTCGACGTTGTCAAGCCGGCATTGATGCAAGGGGAGACCATACCCGGTATTGACACTTCATCGACTAAGTGTAATGATGGACTATCCCCAAAAACTGTGTAATTCTTGCTCTGGTTTGCTGTAAACTTTTTGTAATGAAATGCCTTTTGGTGTTTTTATCAGATTTCAAGCCTTCCATATTAAGAAAAGTTCATGCTGTTCATGAATTTTCATTCATAACCCGAGTAAACATGTTTCTGAGTCAAATGTATGGCTTTTGTTATGTTAGTGGTAAATTACACACATATAACCTAGTGATCCTTATCAAATTTTGAGTAGATATAAATCAACTTGAATCCCTGTAACTCAAGGATGATTTGTACCAAGTTTAATTGAAATCAGCTTAGTGGTTCTGGAGAAGATTTTCCTACCTATTATAATGTAAAAAGTTGATCCCCTATTATGACCCCACCTGACTCCGAGGTCATAATCTAAACAATCCTTGATTTACTCTATGTCAGGAAGCATTGACGTAAATCTCCACTTTTCTAGTTCAGTGCTTCTTAAGAATATTTGTCTTCAAAAATCCCCCAATGTAATCCCATTGAAAAAAAAATCGATCCCCTATTGTGAACCCATCTTGCCCCAGTAAGCCAAGCTTTTGAGCAACTTGAAGCTCCACTAAGTCCGGAAGATTTTGTATAAAGTTAATCTTTTCTGGCCCTGTCGTTCTAAACAAGAAGATTTTGTTAGATGATCCCGCCATATATTTGCATTTTGTTGATTTTCTCCCATTCAAGGGGATATGTTTCGTCATTTGAACAACTTGAATCCCCATCGCTCAAAGACGTTTTAAAACAATTTTGAAATGTCCAACAGTTTTAGAGGAAAAGTGGGAAATGTTACGTTTACGGACGGACAGGCGCACGACGGACAAATTGTGATCAGAAAACCTCACAAGCATACGGCTCGGGTGAGCTAAAATAATATCTGAAAAACGTAATGTTTCAATGTGTTTTCAGTACTCACCCAGGTTGCATTTTTGTCCTCGATATCCAGGTTTACATAACCCAGGACAGGATCCGTTGATATGATGACAGAGCCCCCTCCCTTCACAATGACCACACCTTTCTCTATAATTTTGACCGTAGTATCGAGGCTGACATGCTGAATGAAATAAAGCGAAATTACAAAATGAGGTATTTACAAGATGTTATGATGAATTCGATCGATACAACTTAGTAATTCCAACAACATGTTTAACAGAACAGAGATATAATTGTTTAATATGGATTGGGGCTATTTGTATATGAAGTCAAGATTTCCAAGTTGTTTGACGAATCTTATGATTAATGCGACTTATTATTTTGGACTACCTGAGGCACCTTTAAGGCAATTTTGATTGAAATAAAAATAATCGTTTCTTCTCTGAATACAGTTATACTTTACTTTCATTGCAGTAGGAATTTGTCCATCCATCCAGACACCCTTGAGGACACACACCGTTTGTGTTTCTACATGGTAAGCCTCCAACACAATGACCGCTACATTTATTTCTACAGTTCCTTCCAAAAGTACCCTTAACGCACTCTAAAATCAAATGAATACTAGACGCATTAAATTGAATTAAAATAATTATACATGAATACATTTTAGATAGCATACATCACAAACCAGATACCAACTGACGGGCTACGTAATTCAGAGACAAAAGTATACCCTTTTTTGTCTGCTTCTGAACCTAGTTGGTTTGTTGGTCATTGGTATCATCAAACTTCAGATCGTTCCATTCATATCGAGATATATAAAATATCAAAGCCCAACCTTAAAGATTTTAGGTAACATTTAACATAAAGATTCTTATGATTAACTCAACTTATTATTTTCTACTACCTGGGGTACCTTTCAGGCAATTTTGATTGAAATAAAAATAATCGTTTCTTCTCTGAATATAGTTATACTTTACTTTCATTGCAGTAGGAATTTGTCCATCCATCCAGACACCCTTGAGGACATACACCATCTGTGTTTCTACACGGTAAACCTCCAACACAGTGACCGCTACATTTATTTCTACAGTTCAATCCAAAAGTACCCTTACCGCACTCTAAAATCAAATGAAAATTAGACTCATTAAATTGAATTGAAATAATTATACATGAATACATTTTAGCAGCATACACTGTACATATTCATCTAGAAATACACCAACATATTATGTAACGCAGACAGTATGCTCTGCATCTGCTTTGTCAAATATTCTGTCTGCTTCTCAATTTTGGTTGGTTGGTAGCTCACTGTTAACGTCACGTTCCAGAATTTTTCACTCATATTCCGACAGCACTATTGCCGGGGAAGAGCGGCACATTGTTCACCTATTTTAGCCTGGGTCACCCTGGGCCTGTCGTTGTTAACAATTGTGAATTTTAAAGGAATGTCTATCAATCTTTATTTTAATGACAAAGTTCAACCTCATTTTGTGACCCCAACCTACTCCCAAAGGAACACGACATAACTGAAACTGAATTCATATAATTGGGATATGCCTCAACACAGATATTACTAGCATGATCTTACCGTTCTTGTTAGGACAAAGGTCACAATGTCATACACCATGGTATGAAACGAAATATCCTGTCATACGAAATATGTCAATAAAATATGAAAACTCTTAGAAAGTTTTCTCATTAAAACCTACATATGAAATACGACAACTCTACCTTGAATAGTTCCCAAGATATTTAACAGGCCACATTTTCTTACAAATATGTTTAACTATAAAGTCAATAGATCAAAGGTCAATAGTGTAAAATGAAAGGTCTTGTCATAGTAATATATCCACAAAATATGAAACATGTCCCTTAATGAGCCCAGAAGATATTGATTAGGTAAGATTTTTCAAACATTTGTTCAACTCAAAGGTAAAGATCGCAAATTCAAACATCTTGAAAAAACAGGCTCTTATCATAGAAAAATACATACAAAATATGAAAACCCTACCTTAAATAGATAAGGTCTCATATTGAATGGCTCAGATGCTCTTTTTAAAAAGTAGATCACACTCCAAGGTCATAATATCAAAGACCATTGTATCACTAAGTTTTCATATCTCCCTCATGCATATCTCTTATCCTTGGACGAATTTGGCTCCACTTGTTTGGCACGCTGTTTTTGGCTATATTTAGATCTAAAACTTCATAGTTATTTCGGATTTCAAACATTTCGGTTCAGCATCACTGAAGAGACATTATTTGTCGAAATGCGCATCTGGTGCATCAAAATTGGTACCGTATAAGTTTTACATAAAGAATATATATGCAAAATTTGGCAGCCCTACCTTAAAGAATTTCAGATATATTCAATAGGTTATGTTTTCTTAAAAGTATTTCAAACTTCCAATTCAACATCACAAACGTAATAGCGACGATATGAAACAAAAGATATTTTCATATGAAGCATAGATAAAGATATGAAAGATTTATATCAAATATTTATTTGATAGGACACATTTTAATAAGAGTAGGTCAAACTCGCAGATCATGATTACTACATCACACACCGTAGCATAGCATGAAACTCTTGCTTCAAAAATGTACATACAGATTATAACATTCCTACCGTATATGGGTCAAGATATATTTTAAAGAATTTCCTATATATCAGCATATGTGCAACTTTGATCTCCTATTGTGACGCCATCCTACACCCGGGTATTTTGATTTTAAAAATATTGCATCTACTCTATGGCAGGAAGTCTTCGTGTAAATATCTGCTTTTCTGTTCAAATGATTCATAAGACGATTTTTGAATCACCGAACCTTAGTTTTGCCGTTTTGATATGATCTTTACTTTGAAAGAGGAATGATCTGTAATATAACTCAACTTAAATCTCTGTCACCCAAGGATGATTTGTACCAAGTTTAATTGAAATCGGGTTAGTGGTTCTAGAGAAGATTTTCCTACATATTATCATGTAAAAAGTTGATCCCCTATTATGACCCCACCTGACTCCGAGGTCATAATCTGAACAAACCTGGATTTATTTTATGTCAGGAAGCGTTCATGTAAATCTCCACTTTTTCCAGTCCAGTGCTTCTTAAGAATATTTGTCTTCAAAAATCCCCCAATGTAATCCCTTGTAAAAATTCGATCTCCTATTGTGAACTCATCTTGCCCCAGTAAAGTAAAGCTTTTGAGCAACTTGAAGCTCCACTAAGTCCGGAAGATTTCGTGTAAAGTTAATCTGTTCTGGCCCTGTCGTTCTAAACAAGAAGATTTTGTTAAATGATCCCGCCATATATTTGCATTTTGTTGATTTTCTCTCATTCAAGGGGATATGTTTCGTCATTTGAACAACTTGAATCCCCATCGCTCAAAGACGTTTTAAATTAATTTTGAATTGTCCAGCAGTTTTAGAGGAAAAGTGGGAAATGTTACGTTTACGGACGGACAGGCGTACGACGGTCAAATTGTGATCAGAAAACCTCACAAGCATACGGCTCGGGTGAGCTAAAATAATATCTGAAAAACGTAATGTTTCAATGTGTTTTCAGTACTCACCCAGGTTGCATTTTTGTCCTCGATATCCAGGTTTACATAACCCAGGACAGGATCCGTTGATATGATGACAAAAACCCCTGCCTTCACAATGACCACACCTTTCTCCACAATTTTTACCGTAGTATCGAGGCTGACATGCTGAATGAAATAAAGCAAAATTACAAAATGAGTTATTTACAGGTTGTTATGATGAATTCGATCGATACAACTTAATAATTCCAACAAAATGTTTAACAGAACAGAGATAGAATTGTTTAATATGGGTATTTGTATACGAAGATAAGATTTCCGAGTTGTTTGACGAATCTTATGGTTAATGCGACTTATTATTTTGGACTACCTGAGGCACCTTTCAGCCAATTCCCATTGAAAAAAAAAGAAATATCACGAAACCAAGTAATCGTTTCTTCTCTAGATATTGATATACTTTACTTTCATTGCAATACCAATTCGTCCATCCATCCATACACCCTTGTGGACACACACCGTCTGTGTTTCTACACGATAAACCTCCAACACAGTGACCGCTACATTTATTTCTACAGTTCATTCCAAATGTATACCCTTAACTCACTCTAAAATCAAATGTATACTAGACGGATTAAATTGAATTAAAATAATTATACATGAATACATTTTAGATAGCATGCATCACAAACCAGATACAAACTGACGGGCTACGTAATTCAAAGACAAAAGTATACCCTGTTTTGTATGCTTCTGAACCTGGTTGGTTTGTTCGTCATTGGTATCATCAAACTTGAGAACGTTCCATTCATATCAAGATATATAAAATATCAAAGCCCAATCTTAAAATTTTTAGGTAACATTAAATAAGTCAGGGATTTTTAGCTCTTCTGAGCCAAAGGCTCAAAGAGCTAATGCTATGGCCATTTGTGCGGTGTGCGGTGTGCATAAACTTTTTAGAAAAAGGGCTATAACTCAAGAACCCCTTGGCCAATTTCTTTCAAATTTGGTACAGGGTATCATTGGCCCAAGGGCTTTCATACATACTAAATAGAGGGATGTGACCCTTTAACAAGGGGAGATAATCAGGAAAATACAAACAAAAGTAGTGGTTGCTAAAAAATCTTCTTTTCAAGAACCACAGGGAAGATTATCACCAAACTTACACATAAGGATGAGGATATGTTGTAGATTAAAATTTGTTCAAGGCATTACCCTGGGGCAAAGGGCGTGGTCTCAAGGTCACTTCAAAATTGACCTAAATTTAATTTTTTTTTAAATTCCTTAAATCTTAGATATTTTAGTCATTATAAGGACTAGGATCATCAAATTTTGACAGTTGATGCATCTTAGGACCTTGTGTCAAGTTGTCTCAAAAGTAGGTCACGGTGACCTACTTTTTGAATTTTGCAGGTATTTATTTTAAAATTAATTTTGATGCATATTTTGGACACTTTGAAGCCTATGATCATCAAAACTTGTCAGTTGGTGTATCATGGGACCTTGAAATGCGTCAACTGAAAAATAGGTCATCGTGACCTACTTTCTGAATTTTATGGCTTATCATATATAGATATATTTTAAGTTGTTATTTCAAATACCGAGAGGTTTAGAATCATCAAATCTTGTAAGTTGATGCATCTTGAGGCCTTGAAACATATTTATAAAAAAAGTAGGTCACAGTGACCTACTTTTTGAATTTTGCAGATATTCAAATTTCACATTTTCAATTTTAGATGCATATTTTGGGCACTGTAAAACCTAGGATCATCAATCTTTGTCAGTTGATGCGTCTTCGTCTTCGGTTTGTGTCGACCAAAAAGTAGGTCACCGTGACCTACTTTTGGTATTTGACAGCTAAATTACTATATTTCAGACACTATTTGACCTACAATCATCAAACTTTGACAGTTGATGCATCTTGAGTCAACGGAGTGTGTCGACCAAAAAATAGGTCACCTTGACCTACTTTTGGAATTGGACGGCTATATTTATATATTCAGATACTATTTGACCTACAGTCATCAAACTTTGTCAGTTGATGGGTCTTGCATGTTCTAAGTGTTTCGACCAAAAAGTAGGTCAACTTGACCTACTTTTGGAATTGGACACCTATATTCATATATTTCAGATACTATTTGACCTACAGTCATCAAACTTTGTCAGTTGATGCGTCTTGCATGTTTAAAGGGTGTCGACCAAAAAGTAGGTCACCTTGACGTACTTTTGGAATTGGACGGCTATATTTATATATTTGAGATGCTATTTGACCTACAGTCATCAAACTTTGTCAGTTGATGGGTCTTGCATGTTCGGAGTTCGCTGACCAAAAAGTAGGTCACCATGATCTACGATTGGAATTTGACAGCTATATTTCAATATTCAGATACTAATTAGCTTAAAATCATCAAACTTTGTCAGTTGATATTTCTTGGGTTCTCAAAATGTGTAAACCAAAAAGTAGGTCACATTGACCTACTTTTTTGAATTCTTAGGATTTAACTAAAGATTTAGAATACTAAGAGGCTAAGAATAGAAATGGTGGGGTTGTACAATTTATCAGAAGAGTGATTCTAGGCCCTTGGGCCTCTTGTTATTAAGTAGATTAAATGATAGTACACCATTGTGTCACAAGGTCTTGCCATAAATAATCTATCTGCAAAATATGATAGCCTTAAGTTAAAGAGTTCCATATATGTTTTCCTAAAAGTAGGCCAAACTCCCAATTAAAAACCATTATATAATATAAAAGGTCAAAGCCATATAAAGTGTATATGTCTACCTTTAATAGTTCATCAAATATTGAATAGGTCAAATATCTATCAAAAGTAGGTTAAATACCCAGGTCAAGGTCACAATATCACACACCATATCATCACATGAATTGTCTTGCTGCAAAGAAGTATATACAAAATGTAAAAGACCTAGATTTATATAGTTCAAGAGATATTTTAAAGATTTTTTTAATTATCTATCAGCATATGTTAAACTTTGATCCCCAAATATGGCTTCACGCTACATTCGGGAATTATGATTTGAACAAACTTTAATCTACTGTACGTCAGGAGACGTTCAATTTCAAAATTCATATTTATGGCACAGTGGTTCTTGAGAAGGAAAGGGCGAAGATAAGGGACAGTGGTCAAACTTGAAACTCATATAAGGAGTACAAAATAAGGAGTTGGTCAAAAACGATCCCCTAGATATACCAGAGGTGGGGTTAGGTTACTAGAATTAGCATCCCCTTTCGACCGGTTACACACACCGTGAGTCCTTTATCTTGATCGGGTAAATGGAACAATCCATAATTACATATTTTTACAAGATTTTCCCCTAGATAAGTTATAAACAGAAACTTTGATTCTCCATTGTGACCCCACACTACCCCAATCATCATGCTTTCAAGAATCTTGAATCTACTCTATGTCAAGAAGCTTTCATGTAAATTAAAACCTTTCTGGTCGAGTGGTTCGTGGGACGATTTTTAAATGACCCCGTTCTATTTTCGCCTCTCTATGATTATATTCCTTTGAAGGGGTTGCCCTCTATTTACATTAACTTGAATTCACCCAAGGATGATTTGTATTAAATTTGATTGAAATTATCTTAGTGGTTCTGGAGAAGATTTCCTTACATATCAGTATAAAAAATTATCCCCTATTGTGGCCCTATTCTAGCACCCTGGATCATAATTTGAAGAAACCTTAATTGTGTCTATGTCAAGAAGCGTTCCCGTAAATCTTCATTCTTCTGACCGATTGGTTCTAGAGAATTGTTTTGAAAGATTTTTCTTATATAATCACATGTAAAAATTACATCCCTTGTTGTGGCCCCACCTTTACTCAGGGGCCATGATTTTAACAAACTTGAAGCTAAACTATGTCGGGAAGATTTCTTGTAAACCTAAACTTTTCTGATCCAGTGGTTGTAATGAAGATGTTTAAATCACTCCACGCTATCTTTGCATTTTCTTAATTTTCTCCTCGTTCAAGGTGCAGCAGTTATGGCGAAGAAGTAGAATATATCAAACGCTTACGGACAGACATATGGAGGACGGAGAAAATGTGATCAGAAAAGCTCACTTGAGTCTTCGGCACATGTGAGGTACAACTATATTTGAAATACGTCTCATTATTGAAAAACGTAATTATTCCATGCGTTTTCAGTACACACCTATGTTACATCTATGTCCTCGATATCCAGGTTCACATGATCTAGGACAGGATCCGTTGATATGATGACAGGGTTCCTGGAGTCCGCAATGACCACACTTTCGACTACAATTTATTCCGTAGTATTGAGGCTGGCATGCTGAATGAAATTAAATTTAGATTACAAAATGGGGTCTTTACAAGATCCTGTGATAAATGCTTGATCGGTATATAAGAACATTATAGACTGCATTTTCAACGAAATGATCTAGCTCTAAAACTTCATTGTTATTTCAGATTTCAAACATTTCGGTTGAGCATCACTGATGAGACATTATTTGTCGAAATGCGCATCTGGTGCATCAAGATTGGTACCGTATAAGTTTTAGACATGCGGAAATGTAGCTGTTTCGGGACTTCAAAAATGCGGATTTTGTTTTATAATTTGCACACCTGTGTCACATTTCTGGCCTCTATATCCAGGTTCACATTTCCCTGGACAGGATCCTTTGATGTGATGACAGGGCGTCATACTTCTGCAATGACCGCACCTGTTTGTACAGTCTCTACCGTAGTGTGGAGGCTGACATGCTGAATGAAATTACAAAATATGAATATTAAATGATTTGTCCGAAAATAATTTTGGTCTAAAACCTATAACGCAGAGAATCAACATGTTCTGCTGACCACGAAATTGGAAGTTCGAACTCTGCCTCTTTTCTCAACTCCTGTGTTTACCAATATCACTCTCTTTTGTTTATTTCTATGTTCTTTTACACCTCATTATAGAACTTTGGAGACATTGGAGACATTATAAGCCTTGAGTGATGCGACACAACTATTGACGTCCGCATGGGCCTCAGGTGTGAGGGTTTGTCATCTTGTCAATGCTGACCATGACACGGCACATTTGTCTTTTAGGTCATTTTCCAAAATTTCCCGTGACTTCTCATGAATTCGTGAGAGAAATGCCGTACGTGTATAACATTACTTATACTTGGGGTTGTAGCAATAAAGATTCTGTATGATAAAGACTTAATCATGAACGACTGTGATACACGGGTGATCATGTGGGGTACGTGTTTTTTTTTAACTTGACATGATTGACTGAACAATATTATTCTATAAATCAACGTGTGAATGATAAGACGCGAAGACCAGAAAAGTGTGGACAGAAGATAGAGTGACTACGGAATAAATAATTATTCCCGAACTTTCCAAATCAATTATACATGCACATGTACGTATCGTTGGATTTGGGGTTGTTTTATCACAATTACAGTACCTGCAACGTTATTCTTGACATTCCTATCGTATTCTATCGTACGTGTATCATATCGTATTCTATCGTACGTGTATCCTATCGTACGTGTATCATATCGTATCGTGCGGGTATCCTATCGTATCGAGTTTTGCATTTATCAGGTTTTCCGTTTTCTATCGTGTTTTGCGTTTATCAGGTCTATCGTGTATTGTGTTTTGCGTGTATCAGGATTTCTGTTTATCGTAAAAATCGTTTATCATGTAGCTTCGGAAACTATGGGGATTGTATATCAAATCTAATGAAAAAGTACGATACTTATCGAAATCTTTATTCGTTTTGTTAAAGAAGTTTTTTTTTAGGAATCGAGGAAAGACAGTATATTTGAAGGAGAACATAAAGCTTTTAATTTCAAGACAGAAGAAGAGTTATTTTTCTGTCCAGTGAAATCTTATCACAGTTTCATTCTAAGTAGTTTGGAAAGTAGGCAGTGGTTTGCTGAGCAAGCCGAGGACAGTAAAACTGAAATCTCCTTCATCTGAAGTTCATAAACATTTTCTTGTATAGAAACAATTATTTGCAATTTACACTAACAGAGAAATAGGAAGTTCCGATTTGAAAGGAACAATCAGTAAATTATATTATTTATTAGATATATTTTAATGTAGGCTCTTTTTCTTCCGATTTTTTTTTTCACCTGTATTCTACTTATATACCAACTACTGAATTTGTGCGCGTCAGTAGATCCGATTTTTCGTATCACCCTTGTTTTGACAGAAAACATTCTCAAGGACATTGTATTTCAAACATTTAGAAGATTTAAGTTTTAGAAGGGTGCAAGGATGTTGCATCTCCCAATAGTCTGCTGAACTGGACAAGATTCAGCTGTCATCGTTCTGTTCTTTTAATTGTACATGTACACTTGTACCATGTACCAATAGTCGTACGGCTAGATACTGGAAATAGATGCCACTTTTGATGATCATTTGAATTTTTTATGTACTAAACACAAAATTTTATAAGCGTTTCAAAATTGCGAATTTAAAAAAGCCGGGTTTTGTTTATTTTTTTTAAAGTTTACATATATTCATATTTTGTTATTATGATATCAATTCAAATAAATATATTACAGTTAGTTATGACTATCAATTATTACTCATAGTGTAGGGATATCTAACGTATGAAGATATGGGGTTTTGCAGTGGATTTACTTTACAGCAGTCATTATGAAAATAATTGTACTTATTGAATAAGCAGAGAACTTAGAGCTTAATGTAAAATACCCCACCACCCACCACCCATCCTCGCTTCACACAAAATATCACTTGGTTTAATTCACATTTAAGATAATGGACATTAGAATAAGAGAACTACTGAAAAATGGTATCACTGCGTTATATTACATTTAGTTATACGATATATTACATTTAGTTACACGTTATATTACATTAAGTTACACGTTATATTACATTTAGTTACACGTTATATTATATTTAGTTACACGCTATATTACATTTAGTTACACATTATATTATATTTAGTTACACGCTATATTACATTTAGTTACACGTTATACTACATTTAGTTACATGTTATATTACATTTAGTTATACGTTATATTACATTTAGTTACATGTTATATTACATTTAGTTATACGTTATATTACATTTAGTTATACGCTATATTACATTTAGTTATACGTGATATTACATTTAGTTACACGTTATATTATATTTAGTTACACGTTATATTACATTTAGTTACACGTTATATTAGATTTAGTTACACGTTATATAACATTTAGTTACACGTTATATAACATTTAGTTACACGTTATATTACATTTAGTAATACGTTATATTACATTTAGTTATACGTTATATTACATTTAGTTATACATTATATTACATTTAGTTATACGTTATATTACATTTAGTTATACGTGATATTACATTTAGTTATACATTATATTACATTTAGTTATACGTTATATTACATTTAGTCATACATTATATTATATTTAGTCATACGTTATATTACATTTAGTTATACGTTATATAACATTTAGTTACACGTTATGTCACATTTAGTTATACGTTATATTACATTTAGTTATACATTATATTACATTTAGTCATACATTATATTACATTTAGTCATACGTTATATTACATTTAGTTATACGTGATATTACATTTAGTTATACGTTATATAACATTTAGTTATACGTGATATTACATTTAGTTATACGTGATATTACATTTAGTTATATGTTATATCTGATTTAATTACACGTTATATTACATTTAGTTGCACGTTATACTACATTTAGTTACACGTTATATAACATTTAGTTATACGTGATATTACATTTAGTTATACGTGATATTACATTTAGTTATACTTTATATTACATTTAGTCATACTTTATATTACATTTAGTTATACGTTATATTACATTTAGTTACACGTTATATTATATTTAGTTATACGTTATATTACATTTAGTCATACATTATATTATATTTAGTCATACGTTATATTACATTTAGTTATACGTTATATAACATTTAGTTACACGTTATGTCACATTTAGTTATACGTTATATTACATTTAGTTATACATTATATTACATTTAGTTACACGTTACATTACATTTAGTCATACATTATATTATATTTAGTCATACGTTATATTACATTTAGTTATACGTTATATAACATTTAGTTACACGTTATATAACATTTAGTTATACGTTATATTACATTTAGTCATACATTATATTATATTTAGTCATACGTTATATTACATTTAGTTATACGTGATATTACATTTAGTTATACGTTATATTACATTTAGTTATACGTTATATTACATTTAGTTATACATTATATTACATTTAGTTACACGTTATATTACATTTAGTCATACATTATATTATATTTAGTCATACATTATATTATATTTAGTCATACGTTATATTACATTTAGTTATACGTTATATAACATTTAGTTACACGTTATGTCACATTTAGTTATACGTTATATTACATTTAGTTATACGTTATATAACATTTAGTTACACGTTATGTCACATTTAGTTATACGTTATATTACATTTAGTTATACATTATATTACATTTAGTCATACATTATATTACATTTAGTCATACGTTATATTACATTTAGTTATACGTGATATTACATTTAGTTATACGTTATATAACATTTAGTTATACGTGATATTACATTTAGTTATACGTGATATTACATTTAGTTATATGTTATATCTGATTTAATTACACGTTATATTACATTTAGTTGCACGTTATACTACATTTAGTTACACGTTATATAACATTTAGTTATATGTGATATTACATTTAGTTATACGTGATATTACATTTAGTTATACTTTATATTACATTTAGTCATACTTTATATTACATTTAGTTATACGTTATATTACATTTAGTTACACGTTATATTACATTTAGTTATACGTTATATTACATTTAGTTATACATGATATTACATTTAGTTACACGTTATATTACATTTAGTTATACGTGATATTACATTTAGTTATACGTGATATTACATTTAGTTATACGTTATATTACATTTAGTTATACGTGATATTACATTTAGTTACACGTTATATTACATTTAGTTATACTTTATATTACATTTAGTTACACGTTATAATACATTTAGTTATACATTATATTACATTTAGTTATACATTATATTACATTTAGTTATACGTTATATTACATTTAGTTATACATTATATTAGATTTAGTTACACGTTATATTACATTTAGTTATACGTTATATTACATTTAGTTATACGTTATATTACATTTAGTTATACATTATATTACATTTAGTTATACGTTATTTTACATTTAGTTATACATTATATTACATTTAGTTAATTCCCTGTATAATTTATATATAAAACATTCTGTGACAATATAAGTTTTAAAATCGTTGGTTGAGAAAATTCATATAGATATCAAATAATGAATTGAAATCATTCAATGTTATTAACAGTAGGTAGCAGAATTCGTTCTTTCTAAATTGCTTCTAGTTTCACATTTCTATCAGGATTTCCGTTTATCGGGAAGATCGTTTATCGTGTTTTGCGTTTATCAGGATTATCGTGAAGATCGTTTATCAGGTTTATCGTGTATCCTATCCTATCATGCGTGTATCCTATCGTATCATGCGTGTATCCAATCCTATCGTGCGTGTACCGTGTTCTATTGTTTATCATGTCAAGAATAACGTTGCGGGTACTGTAATTCAGAAGTCACCCTAGAAGTAAATTAAGTAAGCAATATTCTTCACATTATAATAATATTAGCCATACAGGCTCCTTGCCATCTGTCTCATAAGATACAACCCCTGGATATCCGGGATAGAATAGGTCCTCAGTAACCCTTTACTTGTCGTAAAAGGCGATTAAATGGGGCGGTCCTTCGGACGAGACCGCCAAAAACCGAGATCCCGAGGTACAACAGGTGTGGCACGATAAATACCCCTTCCTGGTCAATGGCTATAAGCGCCAAGCATAGGCCCAAATTTTGCAGCTTTTCACTGGCTAAGGTGGCGTCTCCAGATGATTGAAATATTCTTGAGAGGGACGTTAAACAACATTTAATCAATCAATCAATCTTTAAGATAAAAGATGAAAATAACGAACAGTGATCAGTCTCATAACTCCTATAAGCAATACAAATTAGATAGTTGAGCAAACACGGACCCCTGGACACACCAGAGGTCGCATCAGGTGCATAGCAGGAGTAAGCATCCCCTGTCGACCGGTCACACACGCCGTGATCCCTATATCCTGATTAGGTAAACGGAGTTATCCGTAGTCAAAATCAGTGTGCCAAGAACGGCCTAACAATCGGTATGAAACATGTCAGACAGCATTTGACCCAATGTACTTGAACATTTCCCTTTCAGTTCAACATAAATACTTCACATAATCAGTAAAAACCACAAGGCAAAAATAAGGTCTTTCTTCTTTCGTTTTCCTAATGTGAACTTTAGATTCAAACCAAACGCGGAATGTTCCATATTTTAATTTTACCCTTTTAGACTCCTAGCAAGCAATTAACGTCCATCTGGTAAAGTGTACAAAACTTTTGATACTCCAGGTAAAACGAAGATATATAGTAAGTTTTATAGTTTTGTTACTTCCACGTGACATTTCTTAACTCTTACTCTTGTTTCATGTACATGTACATCCTGAAACATCATCATCCAATCGTGAAAACGCGGTTAGAGCACTGGCTACACTAATGATAATAATAATGTCCTGTATTTAAACAGGATAACACAATTAGTTTAAAACTAGTTTACATTGTGGTCCTGAAAACATATATACAGACAGCAGTATTATACAGATACAATATAAGATAGTATATGAAGGTGTGTTGTATACATACATGTATGCTATTTACATATATAAAACTAGGGGGGAAAATAAACAAATAAAAATAAAACTGAAAATAATCAAAAACAAATCTATATGGTTTTAATTTCCCGAATGAAAGGAAAATTCTAAGATAAGCGGATTTAACAGTTTCCAATCTTGGGTAATATTTTTTACAATTCTGTCATATTATTCCATAACTGCGAACCGTAAATTGCAAAATATCTTCTAAAATATCGTGGTTTTGCTCTCTGGATATATAATGAATTACTTTGACTTAATCTGGTAGATCTACAGCTAATTTTATGAACATACTGAAAAACATCTAAATAATCGGGGATTAGACTATGTAAAACTTTGAAGACAAGAATGACAGTTCTATACACAAATTAGTCTGACAGAGGCATCCATCAAAGTTGCTGCATCATTTCTGTTGTAGATGTATAAAGATTTATATTTAAAATCATTCTAGCATCTCGCTTTTGAAGTTTGCATAATTTGTAAAGACCGTCCTTGTTTTTCATATTGCCCCAGACAGTACAACAGTAGTTAAAATGAGGAAAAACAATTGTATTAAAAAAATTCAGTAATAATTCAGTTGACAAGAATGAACGTATTCTAGACACACCTATTTTGCTTGCACGTTTTTTTTCTTTTTGTTAAAATTTCAACATGTTCCGACCACGTGATACATCTGTCAATATAAACACCAAGTGGTTTTGCACATGATACATTTTCGATGGCGATATTGTCCACTTTTATTGAAAGTTTTCTACAATTTCTTAATCCTTTTCCCGTACCAATTATCATGCACTACGTTTTCTTGAGATTGATTGATTTTTCCATGTACATCCTGAAACATCATCAGCCAATCGTGAAAACGTGTTTAGAGCACTGGCTACACATATTCGACACTCGGGTTTGATTTTTAGATACACACAGCGTAAAACCTATGTCGTTATAGGATACCAATGATTCGGGATGCATAAAATGAAGGATTTTGCTGTGTTTCCGTGAATGTTTCTATTATTTGATCACACAACAACATAAATCAGTAGCAAGACATGAAATGTACCAATAGAGAGGTGTTTTTGAAGAGTCTCAATTTTTTGGGTATCTTTTCCATTCATTTTTCAAATCAAGCTTTGTAAAAATGGTTTCATAGGAACATTTTGTGGCAAATATGGGTATCTAACAATATTGAAACACTCACAAATAATTTTATAACTTATTGGGGGGGGGGGGGGCATTATGTCCTTCATGAGAGGTAAAGATAACAAACAGTGATCAACCTCATAACTCAAAACATAGAGTACATAACGCGTGTTGACGTACATGTATCACGATGCCAAAACAATAGTTTCTCTTTCTTTATATATATATATATATATATATATATATATATAATATATATATATATATATATATATATATATATATATATTTTATACTTTACTTTCATTGCAGTAGGAATTTGTCCATCCATCCAGACACCCTTGAGGACATACACCGTCTGTTTCTCTGCACGGTAATCCTCCAGCACAGTTACCACTACATTTAGCTCGATATTTCGTTCCCAAAGCACTTTTAATATCCTCTAAAACCGCATGAAAATATACTGATTTATTTTGATTAAAACAATCATAAATGGGATTTTTTGTCTTCAGAAGCCTGGACACATGATTCATTGTACATATCCTTGAGCTAGTCATTGAAATAAACTTTTTTCCAAAAACAGTATGATAGAAAAAATGACACTCATATTCAAACCGCAATATCTTGATTAAAATAAGAAAATGCATGAAAATCTGAAATTGTTTAATTGATCAAAAATTGGCTTGAAAATGATATAAGTTTCGTTAAAGATGCTAAACAGCTTCTAAAATTAATGAATTAACTATTTATTTATGTTTTATTATCAAATCCTGCTCGATTTCTCGTTTTCTGACATTTTTTTCCCTTCAAGCAGGACATATTCAACAGTTTGTGAATAAGCGTAAATCATAAGAAGCATAAACACATAAATATACAACGTGCTTGTACTGGTACACATGAATGGGTCATTATCAAATTTCGCAGATTTTTCAGTCACTCCAACAAATCTTGTTAATAAGCGATGTAAATGGGAAAAATAAATATCATTACTCACATCATTGCATGCAATTTCACAATTCAGGTAGAAAACTCCACGGACATCATGATCATGCATTTAGTTTTTCTCAAATATATAGGAGTAAAGAAGGATATTGTCTACGCATTGATACCTGTTCACTATATGGCCATATTGGTCCCGCCCTAGGACCTGAACCCCTGTGGTATTTAAAAGGATATTTGGTCATGCAGTTTTCAAAAAGAAGTTGTTTTTTTTCAAAAAGAAGTTAGAAACGTAAGGCGAATGCACCACAAAACAATGACAATTGGCTAAGCGTCAAGAAAGGAAGGGAAAGAAAGGATACATTATGTCAACTATCTACATGTATACAGAGGATATTTTTAAAAGACCTAGCATATATTATTTGATGCTCGCCTTGCATTATAATTACCATGTGAAATAAAAATGACAAGATTGCTACGCATACTCATATGTCCCCCGCCGCCGTCGCAAAAAAAAGTTGAAGCACAAAAGCTTCATAACATAAAGCACATGGATCAATGAGATTCAACATAGTGAGTATCTTACTAAAATTTATATTGGTCTGTACTCTGTTGCCACATTTATTCAAGATTGTTGTTAATATACTGTGACATTTGACTAACCATACACAGATCGTTACCATTACCTCTCATTTTGATTTCCACTGATTTTTTCTCTAACAATTCGTTTCTCCCATTCTTCTTTACCTGCATCACTTCACAGGTTAAGTTTCCAACATCTCCTTTCTGCACATCTAAATGACATACAAAAATTGTTGAGATTTTCCGAGTTATACTGACATTACAAAACATGAGGGCACTACATCAGGTCATACGCATGACTAAGCAACCAATATCCCAATTGTTAAGACATGGAAATAAATCGCTAATCTGCGAAAATTCACAGTATCATTATTCCACATTATAAATAAATTTTATAACAAAACTCCCGGTAGATATTGTCGTGAGTAAACGCAAAACTCACGGTATATATGGTTGTGAGTCAATTGTGGGGCAATACTTGTATCCATAACAGAATAAAATCAATTGTTGACCTACGTTTAGTCTTAAAGTAGGTCTTGGTGCACCAATACAAATGACGTGAACTTATTCTGTAATTCTCTGAGACGGAGGTTGGGACAAGAATTTAGTGCAATATTCATACCAATGATGAGAAAACTTACAGGAAACTATTTCAACTACTTTTAGCCCTAAAGTAGGTCACGGTACACAAATTAAGTTGCAATGTCCTAAAGTAGGTCACGGTACACAAATTAAGTTGCAATGTATATTGATTATGTAATCCTCGGAAATGGGGGGGGGGTATGACAAGATTTCAGTGCAATATCTGTATCCGTAAAGATAAAAAGTTCAGGGAACTATTGTACCTATTTTTAGCCCTAAATTAGGTCACGGTGCTCCAATTAAGGTGAAATTCAAACTGAATTTTATTTTTTTAGAAGAAGATTGTGTCTACATTTCAGGTCAATATGTATATCCGTAATGAAAAAGGCACGGGAAGCTGTTTGAAATACTTTTAGCTCCAACGTAGGTGATGCTTTACCAATCCAACTCAATTTTACGCTTCTTAAGGGGTAAATTGTGACCAAATGTCAATGCAGTATATGTATCCATTGCGGAAAAAGTTGTGAAAACATTACATTACATTGAAAGGGTACGGTGCATTATTTTAACAATTATGAATTCCTTTCACCCAAAGATGATTCGACCTAAATTTGGAATTCGCCTGGTGATTTTAGAAAAGAAAATGAAAGTGCTAAAAATTTACGGACAGACAAACGACAGATAAAATGTTATCAGAATAGTTTACTTATTATCCCAGCCCTATCGACCAACTCAGCATTATGTCCATACTTTGAAACATCGGGGATAAATATATGATATTTATTGAGAATTTGCTATTTGATACATTTTTGATGACTTAATGTACCCATAGACTTATATTTTAATGCACTTAAGTGATTTTGGATTGGTCCAATATCGGAACATTTACATGAAAGATGCAAATAGCGAACAGTGATCAATCTCATAATTCCTATAATGAATACAATACAGAGGGCTGGGCAAAATCGGATAGATACATTTTAATCATAGAAATGTTAACCTGCAACAGTTATTCTCTCCAGTGAACCTGCTACATAGGTGATAAATTTATTTAGATATGCACATTTCAACAACTTACTCATTACTGTCAACTCCAAGCTGATGTTATTCGGCTGAGTGAAGAGCTGCTTGCATGAATATTTCTCCGCTTCTGAGGAATCCACTAAGGTACAAAAATTGGTCACCAGCTCGGAATTGTGGTACCATTTCACCCTTAAATTGGTGATGATGTCCAGCGCTCCATGACCCGGAATGTTACAAAGTGCTACAAAGTTGTCTCCTGGATTGACCATGGAATTCACAGACGTTACTTCTACTCTGTAGGTTTGAGGCTGCCCATTCCCTACAATATAAAGTCAGTAACTCAGTACAGGATTTACATTTCCATCGATGTAATATAATTTGACAGCAAACTTTCTCTTATGGCATATGATTTACAGTATATAGCAAACACTTTATTTAATTTATTAATACAATACAATGCATAATCATTTCATGAAGAGATGCACTTGGAAATCTTTGAACCAAACTTGACACTCAACCACCAAAATAACCCTATTTAAAAACAAAGAACATAGCATTAACAGAACGTGATTAACAAATACCAGTGTATATGTAACATTGAAAAACAAAGGTAATTAACTTTGACTCTTTGAAACAATTATAAAGAGGAAGAGAAATTTGAAGTGTGAACATTTATATTTCACAACAATTACTAAAAGTTTCATAAATCAACAACCAATATATGACGATGAGCCATTAATCTTGTTTAAGCATGTGCAATTTATAATTATTGCTTGTTTTGAAACAACTGTCAGATCAATTAAGTGTTTGTATAAAAGACGCATTTTTATTTCCATCTGTAGCCCATTTAACAAACTATACTGGAGTAAATATGCTGAAATTACCATTCTATTTATTTGAACATCCAGTTTTGTTTAGAATACCCAATCCAGTTCCCATTGAAATGGTTAGATCGTTCTATAATTTTCATGGCGAAAACAGTATTTTTTCAAGGATAATTTTGATACAGAGATTTATCAGGTTGTTTTTATTTCTCTGTATATCTTACACACAGCAATGCAAGGTGAAAATAACGAACAGTGATCAATCTCATAACTCCTACAAGCAATACAAAATAGATAGTTGTGCAAAAACGGACCCCTGGACACACCAGAGGTGGGATCAGGTGCCTAGGAGGAGTAAGCATCCCCTGTTGACCGGTCACACCCACCGTGAGCCCCATATCCTGATCAGGTAAACGGAGTTATCCGCAGTCAAATCAGTGTGCCAAGAACGGCTTAACAATCGGTATGAAATACGTCAGACAGCAGTTGACCCAATGCGAGGTTTTATTGACAAACTAGATCGTTATAACGACCATAGAATTTGCGAAATGCTGACTTCAATCGAGACTGTTGAAATCCCTGTACCATCAACTTGTTTGTCAGTAGCTTACCTCGATTTAAAAACTGACTATACCCAGAACAAGCTCTTGCATATTGAATCAGTTGAGATATATAAACACCATATGCAGGTGATAATGGAATATTGCTACATAAATGTGGGAAGTTGACGATGGAGAAGCTGAAATCATCCCGTTTGTCATACAGTTGAGTTGTCAGTTTGCCGTTAATGTCTACTTTCAATAAAATATCTAAGTATGAAGCAGAAGTGGACGACTCTGTGGTGTCCTTTATTTCGAGCTCACAGGGATATATCAAATCGACATATGAATGAAAGCTATCATTGTTAATAGACAAAACGTCATCGATATATCTAAAACTCGAATTGAAGGTCACAGCGAGAGACTTTTTCTTCTCATGTAGAAGTTTTTGAATAAATTCTGCTTCATATGAATATAAAAACAGGTCAGCTAACAAAGGAGCACAATTCGTGCCAATGGGAATTCCAACAGACTGTTGGAAGACCTGATCACCAAAGACCACGAAGATTATGCATTACCATCAACCTTAAAACTGTATGGCCTGATGCCCATGCATTATTTTTGTACATATTAACTTTAAAGCCGATTGATCAGTTTTTAAAGTTATTAACTTTCCCTTAATTACATGCTTGAAAACATTTACATGTAAAAGAAAACAGTGAAATTATATACAAAATTAAATAGTAGCGGTTAAGCATGTATTTGCGTCTATCAATAGCCCCATGTGGATCAGGGGAATCCCAACAAAAGGTATAAAAACCATAGGCAACTGTCTAACTTTAAGACTGAAAGAGCGTAAATTAAACGCATTATTATGGGGTATTTTATATTTTGATTTGTTTTAAACTTATTGCACGGTACTGTTATAACCAAATACACGGTTTTACACATATAATATCACCAATGATCTGGAAGTCTTAACTGGCCACATGACTGTGACATAGAATGACCTATTGAAAACGATTTCAAATCAAATAATTCTGCTTAAAATGGGTGAAGTAACGTACATGTATGACATGCCGTACAACCTCATAAATACGTACGTGCGATGATTTAAAAGCGTTTTTACATGGGGGAAAGTTGTCGAAATGCGAACCATCCAACCTTAAACATCATAATTTTTATGTTGCATCCAATGCTCTAAAATCGTTACGCATGACAGGTGAAGATAACGAACATTTATCGATCTCATAACTCCTATAACTATACAAGACAGAGAGTTGGACAAACACAAACCCTTCGACATATCAGAACTGGCATCAAGTGCCTAGGATTAGTAAGCACCCCCTGCGACCGATCACACCTGCTGTGAGCACTATGTCTTGATCAGGTAAACGGGGTAGTCCACAGCCAAAGTCGGTGTGCCAAGAACGACCAAACAATCGGTATGAAACACGTCAGACGGCATTTAACCCAATGGTAGGTTATATTGGTAAACTAGATCGTTATAACGATCATATAATTTACGAAATGCTGACTTTAAACGAGACTGTTGAAACCCCTGTAACATCAACTTGATTGTTAGTAGCTTACCTCGATTTAAAAACTTATCATACGCAGAATAAGCTCTTGTGTATCGAGCCAATTGAGAAATATAAACACTATATACAAGTCATATTGGAATATTGCTCCATATGATGGAGAAGCAGAGACCATCCCTTTTTTTACTTAAAATTCAGTTGTTAGTTTGCCGTTAATTTTCATGTTCAATAAAATCTCTAAATAGGAAGAAGCTGCTGAGGACTATATGGTATCCTTTATCTTGATAAATAGAATCAACATATGAATGAACATGATTATTGTTCATAGATAAAATGTCGTCGATATATCCAAATGTCGAGTTGAATGCCATAACAAGATACCTTGTTTTCTTTTCATATAGAATGTTTAGAATAAAATCTGCTGCATGAGACTCTTAAACAGGTCAGCTAACAAAGAAGCATAATCAGGATATAGGACTCACGGTGGGTGTGACCGGTCAACAGGGGATGTTTACTCCTCCTATGCACCTGATCCCACCTCTGGTTGTCCGGGGGTCCGTGTTTGCCCAACTATCTATTTTGTATTGCTTGTGGAAGTTTTAAGATTGATCACTGTTCGTTATCTTCACCTTGCATAATTCGTGCCCATGGGAATACTAACAGACTGTTAGAATCTCCGATTACCAAAGACTACGAAGATATTGTGAATGAGGAACTCCAGCATAATGTTTAATTCAACTGCAGAGTAGTTGTGCTTAGAATCAGAGTGGTGTTTAACAAGGTATGTTTTGTATGACTGATCACTAGATATGAATATTTCCTTTATATGTTTTTTGTTAAAGAAACAACTGTATATGGTGTCAAAAAATATAATCTTTGATTTATCGTAAGGCATAGCCGTGTAAAGTGTTGAAAAGTCATAATTTTGATTTTGTTGACTTGAGAAAAGTTTGCGATTTCAAATTTTCCAAAGGCTCTTTAGATTTTTTAAGAATCCAGATTTGATATATAACACTTCTGGCATGGATGTTCTGTTCTTTCCACGCATTATGGAAGAAAGCTGTCTTTCAATGTACTTCGGTAGATACCCATTTTCGTGCGCTCCTTTCTGTAAACCTTTGGGCTAACGTGAAATCAATCATGCATGCACACACATCATGCACATACGTAAATAGTGCGTTTGTTATCTAACGTATATGTGAGTAAGAGGTGTGTGCGTACGTCGGTAGACAGTGTGTAGGTTATATTTAGATAAAGTGTGTGTTTACTTCGGTAGATATTTTCTAGGTTATATATAAAGTGTGTATGTTTATGTCGGTGTTGGGTGCTGATAAGTACGATTGATTTTTTTTTTTTTTTACAAATAATCCTGTCTATATGTTTACGATTCTACGCAATTTTTCAATACCTAGTAATACTTACTTTGTTTAAATCAATAACGTATAAAGTAGATAAAAACATACCATAGGACTGTGCGTAAATGAAATAACAAATTTGGACGTACAGGAACGGGGACGACTTCATATTTGATGACATGAAAATAACTTCTTAAAAACAAGGAAGAAGCTGTTTCATTTATCTTCCCGTTTCCGCTCTTTTTTTGAAAAAAAAATATATGTATTACTCTCTCGCACACTACCATAGATAATATTTTTTTTAATGAATCGTCTTTGTAAATAATTGTTTAACAGAGCTTCAAAAATTATTTTATCCGTATCAATATTTCAATATATTAAGAAAAACTTTAATTAAAAAACAGCATCACAATTGAAACCGTTATGTGGCTTTTCTTCCTGTTTCCTGCCTCTCCTACACATTTATTCCGGATGTTCGTGATACGAGTCGTCTTCTGTGTACATGTATAATTTGTCATTGTGCTGGTATATGTAGTCCATTCCCGCATGGTGGTTCTGAACCGCGGAAAGTATGTGGACAACTAAACGACTTCATGAAATCAGTTATGAATGTTCCGATTTGTTTTCAAAACGGCATAAATTAAAGCGCTTTTATTCAACCGTCTAGTTGATTAAATGATATTGATAATACTTTCATGTGAAATACTCGAATCTGATTGGTCGAGAAGCATATGAAGAAGAAAAAACATATTACCTTTGAGAATTGGAAGCACGTGTTCCAGGGTGATAGTATATAGCAAGGGGTAACGGTACTTGATAACGGGTGATATTATAAAACTTAGCACATGTGTAAAAAAAAAACGACGTCGTTCGAACGTTTGTAATAAACGTGAATATCCGCATTGATATACAAAACATTCTATGTTAGTGATTGATCAAATACCAACATACATAAGTGTTTCTGCTTTGTTATTTATATAATAGTACAATAATTATTATAATATATTCAGTATCATAATAAAAGAAAAATTGCATGTAGTTGAGGGTAACATTGAAATTTTCGCCCCTCGAGAAACTATTGTCAACCTCGGTTACATATCGGTTGACAGTGGTTTTCTGGGCTTGAATTGGCATATTGTCGACATATTTCCGGTCTCTCACAATATATACCGTCTTTCCATTGAGTACAAAATACGTTTAATTGATAAAATCAGCGCATATTGACTTCTTAATAGCAACATAATTGACATTAAACAAATTGCCATAGCATCAATGATGTTTTCCCCATAGTTGGAACTTTGAAGCTATGGGGCCCCACATTATCTAGCAAAGGAAAAATGTAATTCATGTTTGACAATGCAGCAGTAATCCATTCCATAATAAACTATCCAACAAAGAAAGAAAAACGCCAATGCATCTATTGACACGGTTGGTCCTATCAGTGCTCTCATACAATATTCTGTTTAAAGCAGAAAATATTGCAGACAAGTCCACTACCCTTGCGGATTATTTTTCTTGTTTTAATTTTCAGGCCGCTTTCGGAATAACCCGCATTATGTCTCAACCAGCATCAGATGATGGTTCCGTTGAACATTTTGACCACCTTAGCTCCACCTGTCGGCATTTGCTGACTGCAGTTACAACTGCTTACTATAGACATTGGGTCCATCTACTGGCATGATACCCACAAGTTTATATCTAAGAGTTACTGAAATACGCATTTTATTGGTTTTTATAAACTTCTAGTTACTAATCCTGTAGTATCACATCTACATGTACATTTCGGCAATCAGCTATGCTCATAAACTTTGGTACATTCAATACCCCATTCAAGCTAAAAAAAATATTTAAAAGTTTTCAAGACATTAGGTTCCTCAAACGACACTCGATTTCGTATTAACCTTCTAAACTTGCGTAACATAATGCCCTTGGCAACATTGTTCTCCTGTTTTCCCAGTGGCGCATTCTGAAAACCTTGTTTTCGTTTGTTGGTTTGTCGTACCTTTTGAGGGTTAGGTGACATTGCTGTTAAATCTACAGCCGCTAGAAACAATGTTTTACAGCGTGCTGACATTCACATTGTACAAAATGGTTCGGTATCATAGAGGAGTTCAAGTCATATGAGGAAGTACAAAACTAACAACCACAATTATATAGTCATATTGCTGCGAGTTAGTTTGGGTTCCACTGATTTGCTGTTCTTATAGAGATGTAGACACATGATGCTGTATAGAGATATATACATGTGATTCCGTATAGCGATATAGTCACATGATTCTGTTTGTATAGAGATATAGACACGTGATTCTGTATAGACATATAGGCTCGCGACTTTGTATAGACTCTGTATAGAGATACAGACACGTGATTCTGTATAGCGATATAGACACGTGATCATGTATAGAAATATAGGATCGCGACTCAGTATAGGGTAGTGATTTATCTAGGCAGAAAAAGGGCACATAACATTTTCCTTAAAACAGCATACATTACAGCGATTTTCAGATTTTGGGGACACCCTAATTTTCAAATGAAAATGAAGTTAAGACCAGTATTTCTTTAAATGTAGCTTCAGGTATTACTTTGGAAAGGAAATAATTCAATCAACAATATGTTACAATTTTTATTCAGAAAACAAATCATACAATTTCAAAACTGCTATGGCCAGGCGAACACACTTTCCCGGGAGTACGTGACAACGATGCAAGTGACTGACGTAAAGGCAGATCTTTTATAGACGGCAATATCGTTAGTGGGGGTGCCTGTTATTCATCTGGTCTCTATTAGAGATGTGGACACGTGATTCTGTTTGTATAGAGATGTAAACACGTGATTCTGTATAGCGATATAGACACGTGATTCTGTGTAGCGATATAGACACGTGATTCTGTATAGCAATATCAGACCACGATTCTTTTAAAATGTCGACACATTATTCTGTTAAATGTATACACATGCTATTCTTTGTGTACAAACCTTTTGTGCAATTGCGGAGATATTCTTTGATTATCTATATAGGGACAGACGTTCACCGTTTAAGACAGACGACAATCCACTGACATACAATTTGTCAGCAAAGTTAGATGCAACAGGTCAAGGATGGGTTTCTGCATTAGCAGCTTTTGATTTTGATATTATTTATAAACCAGGGGAAATGAGCGCAGATGCTGATGCTTTATCTATTAAAAAAAGACGGTAAACAGTATACAGATTTGTGCAAGTACAGAAACATATCCTGCAGCACTGTAGCTCTCTGAAAAACATTTTGACGAAACAGAGAGCTACAGATCCATCCCTTGTAAAAACCTTCGATTTACGATGCACAGTTCTGCAGCTAGAACCAGTGGAACCTTTCAATATTATTAACATAACATAGTTTACCGGACAACAATTCACCCAGCTATAGTTAAAACTTTACTTAAGCGAAATCAGGTAGATGACCCACTGAATGGATTTTTATAACTGCAGTGAAAGCAATAACACTTCCAGTCAAACACAAATCCCGAAAGGCAAAGATCACATGAATATGTGTGGGAATTTCAGCAATTTGGAATTAATAAAAGTGGTATTATATAGGGAACTTAAGGGTTCAGAAAACATCGTCACTCAACTTCTTTTGCCAAAGCAACCTATAGTTACTGCTTTAACCGGGCTACACAACGATATGTCCACCCAGGCTAGGTTAGAACATTTTTCGTTATTAATAGGCAGCTTCTCGTGGACAAACATGAACTTAAACATTGAAAATTGGATTAAGATATGTGGCAGATGCTTGACAAGAAAATATTCTTGTCGGAAGGCACCGTTGGTAAATATTAAATATCCTTACTCTTTAAAATTTGTTTGTCTAGATTACCTCACGAAGGAGGAATCGCCACCATTCTACATTTGACATATCATTATACATTATATACTCAGGCATTACCGACAAAGAATCAAACTACGAAAATAACAGCAGAAGCACTCTACAATAATTCATTACATTACATTACATTCCGACAAGATTACACATCAATCAGGATGCACAGTTTGGGACCAATTTATTTAAGTAAAGAATAGTGTCAGATAACAAAAATGGAAAAATCACGAAACCATATCATCCGCTATAACAAGACACCTGTCAATATGTTAGGGACTCTTACAAAACAAAGCAAAGCAAGATCGGGACAATGTATCCTTTCTTTGGTTCCTGTATACAACTGTACAAAACATGAACATGTTAATTATTCTCCGTTTGAGCTGACGTTTGGAAGTAAACACAGATTACCAGTACATTTAGCATCTGTGTTACAATGTATTTGAAGACCACAACAAAATGGAATCCTATGATAAGTTTATTAAAGAATTACGTAAAAGAATAAAAGGAACATTTAAATTCATAAAAATGAAGCAAAAATTTCCAGGGACCAAGAAAAACTAAATTTTGACAAGAAAAAAAAATGAATATGGGAGACCAAATTTTTACCGAACATATTAACATGTGATGGCAAACATAAAATTACAGACATTTTAAGACACACTTTACGCAATTAAATCTCAGCCAACTGTATATTCCTCTGACTGCGATCGATGAAGGACATGCGAAAACTCCCCACATGGATGTGAGTATTCCTATTAAAGTAACTATTAGGCCTATACCAGCATATAGAAGAAGCACCCAATACAAATTCTGCGGATTGTGGAGAGAAGGAAGAAATGAGAAATGAATCTGATAGAGGAGATGAAAAACAATTTGTCACAATTCCAATTGAAGGAGTAGGTCAGAGTGTAAACCAGAAGGATGTCATTAGGGTTTGACGGCCATTGGTAATCCACGAACAACAGAACCATGCAGAAGAAGGTTACTCGGTCGAGAAGGTTAGACGTTCGACGAGAATAAAGACGAAACCAAAGTGGCATGCAAGGTGAAGATAACGAACAGTGATCAATCTCATAACTCCTACAAGCAATACAAAATAGACAGTTGGGCAAACACGGACCCCTGGACACACCAGAGGTGGGATCAGGTGCCTAGGAGGAGTAAGCATCCCCTGTCGACCGGTCACACCCGCCGCGAGCCCCATATCCCGATCAGGTAAACGAAGTTATCCGCAGTCAAAATCAGTGTGCCAAGAACGGCTTAACAATCGGTATGAAACACGTCAGACAGCATTTGACCCAATGCGAGGTTGTATTGACGAACTAGATCGTTATAACGACCATAGAATTTGCGAAATGCTGACTTCAATCGAGACTGTTGAAATCCCTGTACCATCAACTTGTTTGTCAGTAGCTTACCTCGATTTAAAAACTGACTATACCCAGAACAAGCTCTTGCATATTGAATCAGTTGAGATATATAAACACCATATGCAGGTGATAATGGAATATTGCTACATAAATGTGGGAAGTTGACGATGGAGAAGCTGAAATCATCCCGTTTGTCATACAGCTGAGTTGTTAGTTTGCCGTTAATGTCTACTTTCAATAAAATATCTAAGTATGAAGCAGAAGTGGACGACTCTGTGGTGTCCTTTATTTCGAGCTCACAGGGATATATCAAATCGACATATGAATGAATGTATCAAACACAGGAGGTTAAGAAAACGAAAGAAAGGGCACAGCTGGGTTTTTTTAAATTTGTTTTCTTCAAATCGTTTAACATCTTTATCTCCTATATTGATTGAGTATAGTATACGTAGTATCATTAAATGTTAGGGCATCATTCCATGGAGAAGGGGAGAAAGTAGGAGTGACACGATTTTGTAAAGTGACTTTTAAATTTTTGATTGAATGAAATTAATTTAATTTGCAATACGGAACTTTCGGGATATGCCGGAACGACCGATTATATTTGACGTTTATACACCACGGTCACGTGAATAATAACCAATTGTGAGGCAAAGTTGACATCGATACATATGGTGTTTCGCTAACAGACGGTCCGTAAAGAGCTGTGCGCAGTCCCACGATGACGGTCCAAGTCATTATTGGTGCTTAGTACCTGGGTGTAAATTAGATGGAATGGAAAAGGTGCATTTAGACGCATACCATTGGATGCAAGGCGTGAAGTTTTACCGATATCCTCTAGATATTCCCTAGATTTATTTTCCGCGCCGACTCGCATAATTTAATCAATTGTATTTTCCTATAAAATGGTTGTAGTGATTCCTTTCTTTCAAAGATAGCATTTAAATGCAGGACATTGATAGCAATTGAAATATTCCATATTTGCTTACTTAGTTGTTATAGTAATCCGGAAGTGACATGCCCTACAATTACGTTCGACGCGCGATAAAAGTCAGAGTGGATCCGTATCTCGAAAGTCCGTATTGATAGCATCGCATAATAAATTTCTATTCAAAATGTCTGCCAACAGGTTTAACAAACTCTGTGATTCTATTTAATCCCCAATTTGATTTAATCAGTATTTTCCCGCCGAAAACTTGGTGCACGTTTGGCGCTTTTCTTCTTTCTTTTTTTTTGCCATATGATTTTAGACCAGAGTTGGATCTTTTCATATTTTCCCGTGAGTTTAAAGTGTTTAGATGCTTATTTGTAGTTATGGTCGGAAAGATTTCACCATCAGGGTGTGTTGGGCGTTTCTGTATGGAAGAAATAATATCGCAAGCGGGCGCTCCTAAGTTTATCAGCTATCTAACAAAATGCAGTTTTAATTTAATTGCAACAGCACCACCCAAGTTTAGATATTATATAATTTATAATTTTACTGTAATAAAAATCAAACTTAAAGGCCATAGCATTGGTATGTTATACTGCAATACAAAAGCCAATTAGAGCATTATTTTGTTTTTTAACTTATTCATCTTATTTATCAGATATATAACAATTCGATGAGCAACTTTGTAAAAATGTGTTTTAATTGTTTGAATATCATTTTATAAAACAATATAGCTAATTTTGTGATTAATTTCAAATAACGCAAGATACAGTATATATAAATATATATATATATATATATATATATATATATATATATATATATATATAATATTTCGACCGTGTTACCGGTAACAACAAAGTGTTTAGAGTTTTTTCTGTATTTTACTTCCAAAAAAGAGACTTTATATATACATATGTAGTAAATGGGCTGTAATTTCTTCATAATTCAGTTCCAACGATTGGGGAGAAGTGATAATACAGATGCAGCTGTGATGATACCAAAACATAATCCTACGTCAATCAAAAATAAATCCCTGTGAATACCTATTCTTACATGTTCAAATAAACCCCTTAATAGATATGTAATCTGCAATCCCAGAAGGTCATGCTATTTTTGATAGTTTTCCGAACAAATATGGGACATGTTATTCTTCAGACCCCCTCCCCAGACAAATCCTTACTACGAAAAAATGGTGAGAAAGGTAGAACTTGCAGAGACTGTCAATAAAACATGTAAAGTTAGGGATATTTGTATAATATCTAAGGAAAATATGCTGTGGACATGTAAAGACATGGACCATATTTATTAGTAAAACAATATCCTTGTTAGGTATGCTACAACAGTGATACAAAGCATATTATTGATTAGAATAAAGTCAGAATGCGTGCAAAATTGTCAAAACTATTTACACAAAAGTTTACATTGTATTGCCCACGTGGCGTTTGAATGATTATAAACAAGAAAATAAACGCGAGCAATTTTTACGTGTTTATCTATTATCTAGAACTGTTGTAGCTCACTGAGACACCGAGTGACTGCTCTTTCTAATATTATGGTTTTAAAACTGAGAACAGGGAAGGAAATAAATTGAAAGTATTGTATAAACTTTCTACAAGTCATTCTATACATACATGCACAAATGTCATATTTCATTTTAATACCCAGACATACGATCTATACATACATATATATGCAATGTACACTCTTGTTCGATATCAAGAAATGTTACGAATACAACACACGGGTAATTTATTTAGCCAGCAAAGATTCTACATTCTAGCAATGAAATGTTTAAAAATGGCCCAGTGTTTCTTTAATGCACATTTTCACTTGAATCAATGATGTTGAAATTTGTGGTTTTTGATGAGGGGTCTTCCAAGAGCATTTGGTCGGTCCTATTTCTATCAAAGCATCTGGTATTTAATAAGCCCATACAGTACACACACGTAAAACGTGATCTAAAACATGAATTTTTTATACGTCGGAGTTGAATGAGGTCCCCAGAGAGATGACAAAACACGACATTTTCTCTTATGAATATTTCAAATTCTTCTACATCATCTTTATACACGTTTAAAGAAAAAAAATAATTCTCTCAATATCTCTCATATCGATATATGGGACATCAGCGAATCTAGAATAAAAAAAATAGTACAACCATTGTATCCGACACATATTGAGAACATTCTCATTATATATTTATTAATCGTTAAAAGCAAACTGTTAAATAATGCACACGTATCGGTTCCGTGCCTCAATAAAATAATATACCCTATTTATAAGTCACGCGTATGCAAAAGATGTATGGGTAATTGATTTTAAATCAAATATTTTGTAGAAATGTGGGTTACCGTTCGTATAATGTTACTAAAAATAGATTGCGAAATATCATGGTTTTATCCTATCATTATGACAACAATAGAATTTGCGAAATCGCTGAAATAATTTCTGTATGCGAGTAGAATTGGACGAACGTATAGTAAATATTGTAAAGTGTCATTCCTTTGATTCAGTATTTGTCCTTTAGAATTGATTGAGGTTGCCGTTATCGCCCATTTCCACGGTGATGTACATGATACCACTTTTTAAATAAATCAGAATGTAACACTGAACAATTTGTAAGTACCATTCATTTATTTACAATCACCACACCCCAACAATGTTCAGCCTTATTTCACTAAGGGTGTTCATTCCTCTGAGGCATCTGATCCCACTTCTGGTGTCCAGCCCTCCGTATTTTCCCTACCCTTGATTTTGTGTTCGTTTTTAAGATTGAGATTTATCACTGTTCGTTGTATTTATTTTTTCTTAGAGTACATATCTTGGATGCCCTCATCATTAAACTGAATTGAGCCAAACACACATTAAATTGAGCATGTCCACATACAATACAAATGGATACTGAATAATTCACGGAAACAGATAGCAACTGTAGACATGTTCAGAAAACGAGAAAGTAACTACTCTCACGTGATCTAAGAATTCAAATAGGACATTCAGGATTTAAATGATGATTTGAATGACAATAGGATGACAAATTTATGAAAATCAATGAAAACTCGGTTCATTATTTTAATTCGTTACATAAAGCATTGCAAACAGAACAAGGCAATACTCTCCATTTAGTTCAGCACTAATCTGACTATCCTTATTTGGTTTTCGTACCACAGCATGTCATTTAAATTTTCAAGTTCATATTTTGCTTTCATCCTTTTACTGTTCTCACGACATGTTATGATGGACAATATATGCGTAAAATTCAGCGGGGATCAGGAGATTGGAAAGAAACTACCAGTCTCCCCATTCAAGGTGTTATACGAAATCGGGCTCCTCATGTGTTTCAGAGATTGTGAAGCTTATGGTTTTTGTCTGTCCATCAACTTTAACCGGAAGACGTTGATGTGCGAACTGAACGACCAGAAAAGAAATACGAACTTGACTTTAGTCCATGATAACGACTTTATCTACCGGGATATACCAGGTGTTGTAAGTATTACATATTTACTTTAGATTCTTAACATAGATTAACCAGGAGTTGTAATATGTTATATAACATATCTGTAGGACTGCAAAGTGTGATGGGACTCCAAAGTGCGATGGTCACGCTAAAGTGGGATGGTCTGCGCCAAACCCCGATGGTGCGACACGCCAAAGTGCGATGGTCCACACTCATGCGCCAAAGTGCGATAGTCTGACATGCCAAAGTGCGATGGTGTGAGACGAATGCGCCATAGTGCTATGGTGTCGATACGAGAAAATACGATGGTGCATACTTTTAGGCCGAAGTCCATTGCTTTGCAAACGATAGTGTTAACAAACCATCGCACTTTGACGTGACTATCGCACTTTAGAGTCTTACATATTTACTTTCTTAATAAAAAGATTTCTATATTCAGACTTGAGGAAGTGATGCAATAAGAGGATATTATAACAGAGTCACAGAAATAACTGTGTTAAAATTTACAGCTTGAAGACAACAATAATCTGAACAGATTAATAATCCTGTTTTTTTACAGCTTGACTACAACAATCAAATGAACAGATTAATAGTCCTGTTTTTTTACAGCTTGAAAACAGCAATGAAATGAACAGACAAATGATTGCGTTTACAGCTTGACTATAACAATGAAATGAACAGACAAATAATTGTGTTTACAGCTTGACTATAACAATGAAATGACCAGACAAATAATTGTGTTTACAGTTTGACTAGAGCAACGTAATGGTCAGATAAATAATTATGTATTTACAGCTTGATTACCGAGACAAGAAATGTGGGAGTCTACAATGTAACCAATATTCCAAATGTGTGCGTACAACATCCAATCAACATGTTTGCATCGCCATAGGTAATTTATATATGTATTATACCTGTTAATGATTATACTCATATGTAAATTATCTCCCTGTCAATAATTATACACCAATAAGATTTTAAACTACATAGAGGTAAATCATTCGTCAATACAAAATTAAGAGTTTGGTATTCAGCAAGAGAGAGAGAGAGAGAGAGAGAGAGAGAGAGAGAGAGAGAGTTATCTTCAACATCAAGTTTTTTCTAAGTAGCCTGCCTTGATTGAGAACTTAGTCATCCATAGAACATGCTGTCAAGTATCGAATGAGTTGAGAGACACAAATGCCATATGATGGACATACTGGTTTACTGCTAAAGAAATATGGAAATATATGCGAGGGCTGTCTCACAATTCCGTGGACTGGGTTTATAACTTTTAAAGTATCGATTTAATTTCATAAATACTGCTATACATTACCAATTATACTATTGTTGACCAATACCTATAATTTCAACTTTGCCCTTGATTTAGCTTTTATAAGAACATTTGCAAAAATGTTGTGTTCAGGGGCACAACTTTTTGCGCGCCTGAGAAAATCCTTTGAATATGAAATCCTTCTGTGTTTTCCTTCATCATTTAAAAGCCGAGGTATCCAACGTGAACATACTCTTTGCATTCGTAAATTACCCGATAGAATGTGGTGAATGGACGATTTACTGATTCCCAAAAAATTCCACAATTTATCATACGGTACTACGTATGTCTTCCCGAATACTGTCATCCAGTAATTTCATCGGTTTTTCGTCAATTCCCTTCGACCGGCTTCTCTTTCCTGGCGTGCTGTCCCAATTTCCTTCAGAAAATAATTTCTGCCATTTGAACATCAGGGAGCGAGGAATATTTCTTTGCGATTCTGTCAATCTTAACTACTTGTGAGTCTCCGTTAAAGTTAAGCCGAATTCCATGCAAAATTTTAAGACTTTTCGCTGCGCCATTTCGCTGGATATTTGCACCTCCTAACTATCGCAGGACGTGTCATAATTCATTTAGATATTGCTCCATAATGATTAAATTTTCCTGGTATATAAATGAGCATCTAAACAAAACTCAATAAAAATAAACCCTCAAAAATGCAGTGAGCAGTGTTTTTGTTTTTTTTTTAAGATTGCAATTCAGTTTTAATTATTTTAAGTAGCCATTTTTACATTGCATCGCTTTATATTTTATGAGGAAAAACTCCACAATTTTCCTATTTAATGTCGATTGATATTGAAACTTTTGATATCTTTTTATTGAAAATCGTTTGCTTTTTATGATGAAAGTTTAATTTTTCCGTTGTGTTAGATAACAGAAACGCAGCTTGTCCACGGAAGTTTGGAACAACAGTCGTATATTCAAACATATCGACGTCTGCCAAGAAAGCCTTTCTTTAAGTGGTATGCAATGAGATAATAATTATATATATATTCTTGGCATTGTATCTAGAAAAACCTAGAAGCTGCATGGATATTCTGAGACGGTACCCTGATAGAAAAGGAAAAGATGGCGTATATTCTATATTTGTTGGTGGTGAGAAGAAATCTGTGCTCTGTGACATGAGTACTGACCAGGGAGGATGGACGGTTAGTTAATATTGATATATACTGACTAGGGAGGATGGACGGTTAGTCAATATTGATATTTATTATATAGCTAATAGATAGTCTAATATAAAATCTGCGTAAAATCTAGAGAATGTTAGCTTTCAATATCCTGAGAATTTATTGAACGCTAACACTTTGAATTGCGTAAATTTTATGCGCCCGATACATTCCGAGTATGAGGGTTCAATATTGACGTTACTGTAACGACGTAAACAAGCCAAAATGGCAGACGACGGTCCTCCGAATCTGACAGAGCCGGTATTTGATATTTACTTAAGCAAAATGTTTTACTGTACACAAATTATGATGTCCCCATTTACAAAATCAGTTTACTTCATGCATTAATGACGGGTTAGATATTGAACAGTTAAGAAATGCATGCTGTTATTGCACACCTTCACCTTAGATGCCAATATTGATGAATTATCGTCTATTTTGGAGTAGTTTGAGTGAATAGGGATATAATTTAACAACGAAATACTTTAGCTATAAAATAAAAGGGTTATTGAACTTATATAGGTGAATATTGGCACTCGTTGGCTGTCAAAATGCACGAGCTTGCGAGTGCATTTTGACAGTAAACTCGTGCCAATATCCACCAATGTAAGTTCAATAACCCTATAATACTGACTAGGGATGGTGAGTTAATATTGATAAATACTGACCAGGTAGGATGGTGAGTTAATATTGATAAATACTGACCAGGGAGGATGGTGAGTTAATATTGATAAATACTGACCAGGGAGGATGTTGAGTTGATATTGATATATACTGACCAGGGAAGATGGACGGAAAGTTACTGACCAGGGAGAGTGGACGTTGAGTTACTATTGATGTATATTGACCAGTGTGGGTGGAAGGTGAGTTGATATTGATGTATACTGACCAGGGAGGGTGGACGGTGAGTTGATATTGATATATACTGACCAGGAAAGATGGACGGGAAGTTTATATTGATAAATACTGACCAGGGAAGGTGGACGGTGAGTTGATATTGATATTTAATGCTGAAAACAGGTAGAACAGAGAGAGAGAGAGGGGGGGAGAGAAACGACAATGATCGATAGAGGGATTAGATGGGTGACTTTATCGAGCCGAGAACCCACAGAAGAACAAATATTAAGGGTAAAAATTGAAACTCTCCAGAAAAAGAAAAATCTGCATTCTAGTTAAAACAATAAATCCATAGTTTCCAAAATTGCTCTTTCGATGTGCCCATTTCAAAGGAATATTGAAACAAATCCTATTTGAAATCACGTATACACGAAAAATGCACAAAATAACAGTAAATTTGACTTTTCCAAGCAGATTTACATATGGAGTGGGCCAAGTCTTCATTGTGAACTGAGTAAAATATGTTAGTACATGTTCAGGTGTAAAATGTTTTGTAAATAAAAGTGTGTAGATTTGACTCACTCTATGGAAATGACTTAGTTCTTGTATACCACTTTTGTCGTATTATCAGGAAAATTGCTATGTCCACGTCGGGTGACTTTAGATATCTTGAAATTCGAAAATTCGTCATATGATGGATAGCCGAGGTGGTATAGCGACATTCTCATTGAAGTTTTGGACAGGCCCATATTGCATATCTGTGGTTCGAATACCAAGTTTTCCTACCTATTTTTTTTTTCTTATGAATTATTAGACTTTCCATAATTCTTTGTCTCTGGAATTTTATGCTAAATTTTACGTATAGCATGCGTTCTTAATGACGATTACAGTTAATCGATTCCAACATGCAGACAATGAATAAATGTGAACAAATATGGGGCCTCCTGTGAAGTATGGATGTTGTTTATGTAAACGACAACTTAAAGGAAAGTTAAAAGAGAACCATTTCAACAATGCTTAAGACGTTACTTGAAGAGATCATGACAAAAGCCAAATATGCAACCAGTGCAGACTGTTTAAACACTGCATAAAGAACGGTCTAACAATTGGTATGAAATACGACACACAACATTTGACCCAATGCCAGGTTGTATTGACAAACTAAATCGTTATAACGACCATGGAATTTGCGATATGTTCACTTCAATCGAGACTGTTGAAATCCATGTAACATCAACTTGTTTGTTAGTAGCCTGTCTCGATTTAAAAACTGATCATACGCAGGACAAGCTTTGGTGTGTATCGAATCAGTTGAGAGACAGAAACACCATATACAGGAGATAATAAAATACTGCTAAATAAATATCGGAAGTTGACAATGGAGTGGTTGAAGTTAGCTTACAGTTAAGATATATGCTTAGGAGTTATGAGATTGATCACTGTTCGTTATCTTCACCTTGCATGCTCAATGGCATAACAAAATTCGAAGAAGATGTGGAAGACTCTGTGGTGTCCTTTATTTCGAGTTCACTGGGATATATTACATCGACATATGTATGAAAATGAGTATTGTTAATAGATAAAACACCGTCGATAGATCAAAATGTCGAGTTGAAGGACTTTTATCTTCTCATGTAGAAATTTTTGAATAAATTCTTGCTCATAAGAATATAAGAACGACATAGCATATCAAGCCGGAAATTACATATTCGCTCGTAATAATCAATGTATCAAAGATTGTACCATAGTAAATCAATGTATCAAGGTGTTTACTGTAGTAAAACAATATATCAAAGTTTTTGCCATGCATGTAGCTAACCAATGTATGTATCATATTAAGTTTTTACTGGTGTCAATCAAGTTTCTACCATATTAAATCAAAAATTTTACCATAGTAGGTAGGCAATGTATCAAATAATTCTTGATCTATCTTTAAAGTGCAATATATTAACCTGCGTGTGATGAAAAGAATAGTACCATAATGTTTAAACAGCCCTCGAACCCTATATCACACCAGCCTCCCTCAAATACACTATAATGTATACATACAATATCTACTAATAAGTATATAAAAAGTGCAGTATATAAATAGAATATTACGTTCTAAAATCCATATCATATGTCATCAGCCCTCGGGCCCTATATCAACCCTTCGACCTTTGGCCCTTGGGCTGATATGGGGCCACTCGGGATGATATGACACACGATAATGATTTTAGCATGTAATACTCGATGTTATTACTTAAATTCAAGGGCGGATTAGTTTGTCCAAAACAAGGTTAAGTTTTTTGTTTTTAGTTTCATATTGATTTAAGAAACTGGTTTTAAAACTGAACTTGGTTTACTGTGGGACGACACATGAATAGTTTAATCTATTGATTTTATTGAAGATGACATCTGAAAGATATTGGCAGCTATGTTCCTATAGAATGCATTCTTTGACCGTGCTGGATAGTGAAAAAGCGGCGATGACAATACAGATTTTAATTCAATATTCTGCTATCGTGGGAGCTGTCACGCCTATTACTGAACATGTTAAAATCCCTCATTAGAATTGAATGGCATTGATCGGCAAATCCACCTGATTATCATGAACCTCAAGAATAAATCGACTTAATGTAAACTGGAAAGTATACCAGTTTGTGACTACCGGTGTCTGAACCTTGTGTCAAGTTAAATTTATCGTGTATGTAGAGGCATCAGTATCAATATACATCAAAACAACCATGATTAAACAGTTATGAACTTCTTACTAAAATGTACAAGAATAATCACGAAACCATTGTTCTAACATTTCCGAGATCGGGATTTGATGATAGGCGAAGATAACGAAAAGTGGTCAATATAACTCTTATAAGCAAACCAAGATAGGCAAGTTGGGCAAACACGGATCCCTGGATATATCAGAGGTGGGGGTCAGGTTCCTAGGAGGAGTAAGCATCCCCTGTCGACCGGTCATATCCACCGTTAGCCCAATGTTTTGATCAGGCAAACGGGGTTATCCGTAGTCAAAATCATTATCCCAGGAACAACCTAACAATCGGTATGAAACACGTTTGACAACATTTGACATAATGTTAGGTTATATTGGCAAACTAGATCATTGTTTAATTGAGACTGTTGAAACCCCTGTAATACCAACTTCTTTGTCAGTGGCCGGCCTCGATGTACAAAAAGATCATACGCAGAACAAGGTCTTGCGTATCGGATCAATTGAGATATATAATACTATACGCAGATGATAATGGAATATTGCTACATGAATATGGAAGTTAACACTTTAAACTATTCATTCCTCACAGAATATCGACAATAACTATTTTCTTAGCGTGAATAATTGAGCATTTGACATATAGAACTGAAATTTATCCATTTATAAGAAATATACCTTTTCGCATATTCATTTAGGTCATTCATCGACGACAAAATTCATCCATCAATTTCTATCGGCCGTGGAATGAATACAGAGCAGGATTTGGTGATCCCTCCTCAAACTACTGGTTAGGTGAGTTACTGAGTGACTCCTCCTAAACTACTGGTAAGATGGTTTACTGGGTTACCCGTCCTCAAACGAATGGATCTGTAAGTTATTGGGTGTCTCTTCCTCAAACGACTCGGTAGGTGAGATACTGGGTGTCTCTTCAAACTACTGGGTAGATGAGATACTGTGTGGCTTCTCTAATTACTGACACGTCCTCAATATACTGGATAGATAAGCTACTGGGTGACTTCTTAAAGTACACAATTGGCGAGATACTGGTTGACTGGGTGATCAACCATCAATGTACTGGATAATCTAGTGACTCGGTCACCCCCTCAAACTACTGGATAGGTGAGATACTATGTGACCCGTCTTCAAACTACTGGATAGGTGAGATAACGGGTGACCCCACCTCAAACTAATGGATATGTGAGTTACTGGATGACTCGTCAAACAAAAGGATAAGTGAGATACTGAGTGACTCCTCCTCAAACTACTGGATAAGTGAGCTATATGGTGACTCCTAAAATTAATGGATAGGTGATATACTGGGTAGCTTCTCTAATTACTTGATAGGTTAAATACTAGGTGAGTCTTCCTTTAATTACTGACCCATTATGAAACCACTGGATAGGTGAGATACTGAGTGACTTCTCAAACTACACGATAGGTGAGATACTGAGTGACTTCTCAAACTACCTCAATACTATTAGGTAAGTTAAGGGATGACTGGGCGACTCGTCAAACTACTGGATATGTGATCTGTTAACTGATTCCTCCGCAAATTACTGAATACGTGAGATACATGGTGACTCCTAAAATTACTGAATAGGTGGAATACTGGGTGACTCCACATCAACTACTGAATAGGTCAGTTTTTGGACAATCTCTCCTCAAACTATTGGATAAGTGATAAACTGGGTGACTCTTTAAACTACTCGATATAGTAGATACTGGTTGACTCCTCATCAAACTGCTGAATAGGTGAGTTACTGGGTGACCCCTCCTCAAACTACTAAATGGATGAAATACTGAGTGATTCCTCCGCAAACTACTTGATAGGTGAGACACTGGGTGACTCCTCAAACCACTGGATAGGTGAGATATTGGGTGACTCATCAAACTACTGGATAAATGAGATAGTGGGTGACTCGCCTTCAAATTGCATATATATAGGTGATATACTGGTAACTCCTCAAACTACTGGATAGGTGAGTTACTGGATAATTCATCGCACGACTGGATAGATGAGATATATGGTGAGACCTAAAACTACTGGATATGAGATATTCAGGGTACCTTCTCTGATTACTGGATAGGTGAGATACTGAGTGACTTCTCAAACTACTCAATAGGTGAGTTAAGGAATGACTGGGTGAATTCTCAAACTATTGGTGAGTCGAGTTACTCGGTGACCCCCTCAAACTACTGGATAGGTCAGATACTAGATGCTTCCTTAAACTACTCGATAGCTGAGCTACTAGGTGAATCCTCAAACTTCTAATTAGATGAGATACTGGGGGACCCCTCCTCAAACTACTGGATAGGTGAGCTGCTAGATGACTCCTTCTCAAACTAGTTATTAGGTGAGTTACTGAGTGACTCCTTCTCAAACTACTGGATAGGTGAGATACTGAGTTAGTCCTTCCTTAAACTACTGGATAGACGAGTTTCTGGGTGGCCGTCCTCAGACTACTAGATAACATAGTTACGGAGTGACCCGTCCTTAAACTAATGGATATGTGAGCTACTGCAAGACTTCAAACTACTCGATAGGTGAGATTGTGGGAGACCACTCCTGAAACTATTAGGTAGGTGAGATACTGAGTGACTTATCTAACTACTGGATAGGTGAGATACTAGGTGACTCTTCTTCAAATTACTGACCCGTCCTCAAACTACTCGATATTTGAGTTACTGTGTGAATAGGTGAGTAATCAAACTACTGGATAGTCGAGTTACTGTATGACCCCCTCAAACTACTGGATAAATGAGTTAGTGGGTGACCTCTCCTCAATTTATTGGATAGGTGAGATACTGGGTGACTGACTTCTCAAACTACTCGATAGATGAGTTACTGAATGCCTAGGTGAGTACTCAATATACTTGAGAGTCGAGTTACTGGGTGATTTCTCCTTAAACTACTGGATAGGCAAGAAACTGGGTGATTCCTCATCAACTACTAGATATGTGAGTTTTGGGGCGATTCCACCTCAAACTATTGGATAGGTGAAATACTGGGTGACCCCTCCTCCCACTACTGGATATGTGAGCTACTTTTTGACTCCTAAAACTACTCGATAGGTTAGATACTGGTTGTCACCTCCTAAAACTACTGGGTAGTTACTGAGTGACCTCTCCTCAAAATAGTGGATATGTGAGTTACTAGGTGACTGAGTGACTCCTCCTCAAACTACAGAATAGATTACTGACCCGTTCTCAAATTACTCGATAGGTAAGCTAATGGTTGACTTCTAAAACTACTTAAAAGGTGAGTTACTGTGTGATTGTGTGACCCACTCAAATTACTGGATAGATGAGATACTGAGTGACCCCTTCTCCAACTACTGGATAGGTGAGTTACCGGTGACATGTCCTAAAATCACTGTATATGTGAGATCCTGGGCGACACTTTTTCAACTAGTAGATAGAAGAGTTGTTTCGGTGATCACTCCTCAAACTATTGGATAGGTGAGATACTAGGTGACTCATCAAACTACTGGATAGGTGAAATACTATATGACTCCTCTGCACACTACTGGGTAAGTGAGAGACTGGGCGACTCCTCCTCAAAATACTGGATAGATGAGATAATCTGTGACTTCTCCTCAAACTACTAGATAGGTGAGATACTGGGTGACCCCTCCTCTTATCACTGGGTAGGTGAGATACTGAGTGACCTGTACTCAAACTACTGTATAGGTGAGATAATGGGTGATTTCTCAAACTACTGGATAGGTGAGATATCGGTGACCCCTCCTCTAATTACTGAATAGGTGAGATACTGAGTGGCCCCTCTTCTAATTACTGGATAAGTGAGATATAGTATTTATGCTAATTAGCAGTAGACCGTTAATAGATATTGCGTTTTCAATAGTATCCCAACGTTCTCAAGCGGGAAGTGAAACAGTAAACAACCAACCGACGCAACGTTCTAAGTGTAAACACAACTGCATTTTTTAAATACATGTAATGATATAAGATATTCATAACAATCGTCTTAACATAGGTAATGACGCAATCAATGCTTTGACAATACATAAGGACCAGGAACTTCGGGTTGGCCTGGAAAGTTTTGAAGGTGAAAAAGCTTACGCCCTTTATTCCACGTTTTATGTCGAGAATGTTACCACCAACTACAAACTGAATGTGTCGGGGTTTTCAGGAACAGCGGGTGAGTATATATATTATTATATACTTATAAAATGGTTTTCATTTATCTAATTAAATCTTACCACCATTATAACAACTTCATGTAATATCTATAACATGCGTGCAAGTCGAGAAATTATAAGTCTATAAGAGTTCAAAAAGAAATTTAGTGTGTTGCAGTGAATGAAGAGGTAAGGATAAGGAACAGCGATTAATTCCATAATCCCTATGAATGATATCAGATTAAACGTAGGGAAAATACGGACCTGAATACACCACAGGTGGGAGCTGATGACCAGGAAGAATAAGCATCTCTTCTGAACCTGCCAATATAGATATGACGTATATAAATGGTTGGTCACCGAGGAATTTGTTTTATTTATTTTTTTTAAGAACGAACAGCACCCGCTATTAGAATATGAGAAATGATCATTTACTGCGTCATAAGTTTGTGTGAACATGTATATTTCTCGATAACCTGTACAGTAAACACAGTTATAATAAACAAAGTTATATCGAACACTCAGGCCTAACGAAAACATTTCGTTATAATCAAACTTCTCTATACAGTAAAACACAGTTATAACGAACACTCAGAGCTAGCAAAAAGCTGTTAGCTTCAATCAAACTTCTTTATACAGTAATACACACTTACAGCGGACATCCAAGGCTAGCGAAAAACTTCATTATAATCAAACTTCTTTATACAGTAATACGCAATTACAGCGAACATCTAGGGCTAGTGATAAACTTCATTATAATCAAACTTCTTTATCCAATAACACACAATTACATTGAACATCTAGGGTTACTGAAAAACCTCATTATAATCAAACTTCTTTATACATTAATACGCAATTACAGCGAACATCTAGGGCTACCCAAAAACTCCATTATAATCAAACTTCTTTATACAGTAATACACAATTACAGCGAACATCTAGGGTTAGTGAAAAACTTCATTATAATCAAACTTCTTTATACAGTAACAATTATAGAGAACATCCAGAATCAGGTCAAGCTGGTGCGTTATAACCAAACTTCTTTATATGATAAAACACAGTTATAGCCAACACTCAGGACCTGCAAAAAACGGTTTGTCATAGGCAAAATTCGTTTTATGAATTAGAAATTTCGTTTTTCTCCTCTCATCAGGGGAAACATATAATTTAACACTAAGCGTATTCGTTACAAACGTGTTATAAATGTGTTTTAAAGTAACTGAAATATATCCCTGCAGGTGACAGTTTGACTTATCACAGTGGTATGGATTTTTCTACATACGATGATGATAATGACAGAGAATCCACTGTAAACTGCGCGACAAGATATAAGGGAGCCTGGTGGTACAATATATGTTATAGATCAAACCTTAACGGGATGTACTCAACAGCTGCTGTACTTGGGGATCAACACATGGTCTGGTATCATTGGAAAGAGGAATTTGTATCCTTAAAAGGGGCATTGATGATGATCAGAACTAAGATTTAAATTAAACATCAAACTTACTCGATGATTAGGTTTATCTATCAATGTCTTCATCATCTAAAAACCTCTATATGTCGTATTAAGCACTTTGTTGTCCATGCTGAAACCAGACGCAACATAAGTCAATAACCAATATAAGATAGTAAATGCTTAGTCGGTAATAAGAAAGTATTAGTCTTATTTGATACAAGGGGAAATCTGTGATTTCTACTGTATCTTTATAAAGGTCAAGTGTTGATGCTGGATGTACACCAGTTCGCAGCATTTCTAGAAACATTACTTGGGATGTTTATTTGGTGGATCTGATTTATTCGTTAACTTTAGTTACGTAAATGTATTTACACAGTTATAGATATCTTTGAATATTTATTGACGGAAACTCTTTTATGTCATGACCACTTTTGGTCCAAAAATATAGGATTGTAGGATTTTTTTAGCAGTTTATAGAGCAAATATAGGGAAATACCATCAGATTTAAAGTAACATATAAGGGGTTTATTAAAGAATTTGTATAAAAGATAATTGTTTCTGCATAAAAATCTAGCATGTATAGTATCTTACTGGAGAAGAAATAAAATTAAGCATAAACAAAGACAAAATCCTTTCAGATGTGGACAGTTATGATTAAATCATCAAATGGATTGCCGATTCAGTAAATGTTATTAATAATAATGTAAATTTAAGAAGTTTCTAGACAATCACTTCAGTTACTTAAAGAACCATTCTCTTAATATTGTTATGTCAAAAATAACAAAAAGATATATTTGAATGTACGAGGGCGAGTCAATAAGTAACCAGCCTCACCTATTTCCGGTTAAGATCCACCTCCTCTTTTTCGGTGTAATTGCCCTCTAGTGTGATGCACTTAGACCAATGGTGTTCAAGTGTCATCAGCCCAGAACTAAATAAGAATACCGCCAGCGGTACATAATACTCCAGTGAAAAGCTAATATAGTGCATTTTTCTAACACCATGATTTGCAGAAGTTGCCTTCAAGTTGTATCAGCAATCATCAGGGTGTGACATACTTTCTTTGCATCGAAAAAAACCCCAAGACAAATCATGTACTCTCTATGTAATATTTTCACTTGGAATAAAATGTATGTGTATCAAGTTTAATGATCCTTGCCCCGAGGAGTCGGTCTGCATCCTGCTAGTACGACCTTGATCTTTGACATAAAGAAATAAAGTGCACCGCTACGGCACATGATACGCCCGTCACATATTGTTAACAGTATAGATTGTACCCATTAAAACATTTTTTTATATCAACTTAATTAAATGTCACAGTGACCTTAAAGTAGGATGCGACACGCCTTCTGCCTAAGATGCATTAGTTGACCAATTTTGGTGATTCTAGGTCTAATAGTTTTCAAGTTATGAGCCGGACAATTTTTTGCCATATATGGCCATATCTTCTTAATGAAAAGTCACAGTGACCTGGTTTTAATGTGCGACACACCTTCTACGCGTGTGACTTAAGGTCATGTGTAAGAATTAATCAGAAAAATGAAGCTTTATATCCTATTGTTTTGGGTGTAGTTCATTTATTAATATTACAAAACTAAAGACACTTTTCAAGTACCACAACATATATGCGTCTCCTGTACTTTCACTTCGCATGTTTACGTAAGATGTCAAGGGTCATATGACGTCATTTGACCAGATTATACAAGACGCAAATAGATGATCATAAATCGACACGGCGCACAGCCAGTTGTACATAAACCAATAAAAACATGACATGATAGAAATGTATAAGTTTCACAGAATCGAGTATTCACTGTCCAAATTGCATCATCCGCATGCAAATAAGTTAAAAATGGCCCGCAAGATGAAAACCTACCCCTGCACTTTGTTTATTTGTGTTTTTTCTCGAGTTCAGTGTATTGTTCAAGAATATTTCAAGATTTGGACAGTGATTTCTAGATAAAGCCTTGTTCAAAGCTTTCAAATAATCTCATGGTATCACAATACATTTATTTTCCTCTTACCGCCGTCCAGTTTTATCTTCGATATTCATGTAAACACGTTATCTAATTAATATTCAAACGCAGCACTGATGTAGACTATTGATCCAAAATTAGATACTGGAAAGGGAAGTAACACGGCGGGAAAATTACAATTTATTATGTATTGTAAATATATACATGATACATGTACGCAGGACAACCAATGTATTTTAACCAAGAAACATATACCTTAGTTTTAATCTTTTAACGCTCTCTCTCGCTCTCGCTCTCTCTCTCTCTCTCTCTCTCTCTCTCTCTCTCTCGTTTATTCGCCAATCAAGGTTCCTTGGGAAAGGGGGGGGGGGGGGCATGTACAGCAATGGGAATAAAAACCAATCATTCAGAATCACTAATACTATCAGAGTTCACACTTCTGCACTACACATATCTATAATTATATATGAAATACTGATTGCAGTCAAGATTTAGATTAACAACTTAATATACAATAAAATAACCCAACTGCTTCACACATCAGTTTCTGAAACAGCGGATAAGTGTGTTGTGTGAATACATAATGAAATTGTAATCAAATCAGTATATTAATTATAGTTTAGTAAGTACAGTATGCAAGTATAAAACACATGTGCATGTATGATTCAGTTGTTCTGAATGTTTTATGCTAATGCAGAGAGGTTAGAATAGAATGATTATATAAATGAAAACAATTAATTGTATGAAGTGTTCATTAAAAAGGGTATTCATGAATTGTTGACTTGATTACAGGGGCACCAATGGGACAGTGCCTGTTAACAGTCTGGTAATAAATGTATTGTACCGGACTGTTGATCTTGTACTCCCAGTAACCAAGACAGCTATATTTAACAACTAATTTCAGAAACATTTTAAACTCTAGTTTGTATTCAAACATTGTACGTTTGTAACGACATAATAATAACGGAGCGGATCAAAGATATGTTTACAGTCAGATTGTTTAGATTCCAATCTTAAACCTCATGAATGAATGACAGTCTGATTACTCCCCCCCCCCTTTTTTTTTACCCTATCGTCGTCAGGGACCATTAGAAGGGAGCTGGTTTTAATCAGACTACACACATAAATATACATGCACTATATCTACCTTCGATCTAGGCCTAAAACGAAATAATTCATTCAATGTGATTGTTTTAAACAAGTGTGTAATATATGTATTACATATATTAAAAAATATTTCTTCGCTTTGGTATATGAATACAATAACACACCAGTATCTATCTATCTATCTATTGAAAATTTAATCTGATGCAAAGAAGTATGCATTTAATTTCACATAGATCGGTGCGGTGTTGAATTCTCTGCATTACCTCGAACACATCATATGTGATAGCCATTAGTACAGCAAGTTCTTATATTTCTGAGCTTTTAAAATAACATCTCAAACTCAGTGCGTAATTTGTAACTGACGATTCACGGTGAAAATCATGCGCTGATCCAGGAATATAGTCTCGGGTGTCAATCCTTGCATTGGGGGGGGGGGGGGTCTAAACAAGGTTACAAACATGCAGTATCTATTAAATAGATGTAGAATATATACAAAAATATGACACACTACATGCATGTTTTCATGAAACACTGTTGAAGGGTGGTTGTCTATATCTGGACCCATGCTGCTCTTGCAATGAAACAGTTTAGGGAAGGGGATAACTTAATTTGATAGTTTTAAAAACGATGAAAATGTCATGGAGTTATTACTTTTCAAGTTGAGTGGGTTGGGTAGGAGTCTGGACCCATGCAGCATCTGCTCTTGCAACGAAACAGACATAATGATGGGGGGGGGGGGGGTATATATATCTTGTACTACAATGAATATTTGTATTATATCACTGTGTATATAAAAACTCCGTGAGAATACTTAACGACTCGAGTTGAATTTCGTTTAGAAATAGTTTAAGGTGACAACTTCAAAGTAGCTTTCAACAAAATTTGTATCTAGAATACAGCCATCATACAAGCTACCGGAAAACCAGAAGTGACACATATTCCTCCACTACTTCGGGAGGGGGTATATTTTTTCCATTTTTAAGAAATATTCTTAAGTCATCATTGAAAATAAAGATAAGTGGCTGCAGTGTGTAAAATATCTAGTTCACCAAATGGGTGTCAATCTTTTTACTTCATATGACCCCCCCCCCCCTCTCAGATACTTTTTATCACTTGACCATGAAAATGTAGAACGATTAAAATTTGAAGTACTCAGTCAATGCAAAGCAATTCAAAGTGAATTTCAATTAAGTTTCAATAAAACTATTTCTCATTTTGTTTTGTGTTTAATTGAAAACATTCATAGAACACAAGATTAGATGCTTTTTCAGCAGTCATTTTCTTCATATTAAAACTTGACAGTTTACTAAAGTTCCTAAGCACAAATGTAGATGACAATTCACATCACTGAAAGCAATTAGTGGATATCCTGGTTTGACCACTATGTACAGTGTAGTAACCAGTTGATGGAGGTAAATATTATCCACTGGAGTCAATATGGGTGTCATCTGTGGGTACTAAATGGAAAAAAGAAGAAAGTTGCCAGTCAAAAATATTTAAAACACAGTACTGTAGGTCTAAGTGTTCAAGTTTATATGTGCATTATAACATAAAAACATTCAAATTCCATACCATACAGCAATATCAAAACATGCTTCATATGAATTTTCTTTTAATTTATCATTTTGAAGAAATTAATATTGACTAGATGTAAATAATGCCTATATTTATGTATATCCAGTGCCTGATTGGATTACTTAAAGTTTGTAAAAATTACCTTGTATGTACATTTGTTGCCACTGCTCTAGAGATGTGGAAAATTGGAAATATGCTCTTGTAAAAGTTCATATTTTTGTTGGTATCATGCACATCTGTAAATAGCATTATCTCATATTATAAATACATATGCTGCAAACATTCAATGTATTAAAGAAGGGTCTCAAATACACATAAAAAATGTGGGCAATCAGTATGCATTCAAAGTCTTTTATTTTTCTTCCATTTATTCAAACTGTAATGTAAGCGAAAATATCCTAAGTTTATTTTTATTTTTTTTTTGTATGTCACTTGATAAAATTAAATGTGACTGTAAATCTAGAGCATGAAAATTAATGTCGTTACACGTGCGTTTGTACAAGATATTACCACAGGTACCTGATGCACTGATACTAGCCCCCCTCCCCCCCCCCCCCCCCCCTTTTGAAAATATTTTTTGCAGCGATAAATCTGAAATGTGTTGATTCCCTGTCGAACTCATTTCTCTTTCGATTTTTAAAAGTACTGTAATCGTTTCACACTTTTTGTAAGCTTTAGAGAGAGGCCTTGTACGGGTATAAAAAAATTGAGCACAAATTTTGTAATAAATCATAGGCTGTTATACTTGCAATACTAAATTATATATACAGTTAGATGTCATATGTACATGCCAAATATATATACACGTTTTTACATATATGCATATGAACTGTTAGTATTTAGTTTGTCATCATTATACATATCTCATCATTGTGTAACATGATTGTATGCCAACATGCTTGGTGAATCAATAAATAAATTAAATCATACCGGTAGAAGCTTACAAAAATCGTGAAAGGATTACATGAATCGAAAGAAGGATGAGATTGACAGGAAATCGACTTATTTCAGAGAAAGTATAGCAAGAAAAAAAATCAAGAGGGGGGGGGGGTCATGTAATATCCATACTTTAGGTCCTGTGGAGTTTACCGCCTAGATACCCGCCTGTACTCATGTTTATATAAACAAACAACAACTGGTGCCATTTGAGCATCATTTCTCTAACTTATAGGCATATTTTGCGTGTGTGCACCCAATACGCTACACATCGGCTACGTGTGAGAAATTATCGCCAAAAAAATCAAAAGAAAGGGGGGGGGAGTAATGTCCATTCTTCAGGTGCCTGTGGAATTTACTGCCTAGATACCCGCCTGTATTCATGTAAATCGTGTGTATATGAATAAAAAAAAACCAAACAACTGGTACCATTTGAGCATCAGTTCTCTAGCATATACCTTGCGTGTGTGCACTTAATGCTACGTGTGACGTGTGCAGTGTGTAAACAAAGAACATCAAACTATGTATATACTACCTCTAAAGTATTGAGTCAATGTATAAAACACAGTAAATGTTCTCTACTTTCATTGTTGACAACCTTGGTTTCAGGTATTCATACATCGTTATTTCAATTACAAGAATTTACCTTGTTTTTTCCAATTTCAAAGTTATACAGCTGACATCTTCTGAACGTCGTCTTTGCCATGTGCCTAGTAAGCGTATTTTAGACGCTGATTCCAACCGTACGACAAACTTCACCAGGGTATTTCTTATCATAATGCCTTGTGATGTGTTGTCAAATCAGGGAAACTTGACTAATTCTAAGCGTAGAATAAAGGCAATATTCCGATATATTTTTATATGATCCTAAATATAGAGTTTGTGTATATGTATCCAAATATGGATTGATCAAGGCGGGGCAACTGTCATGACGTATCAGCTCATTATGATCTCATTATCATACCGAGTTCATTCGTTACCTTAAGTGTCCTGCATACCCAAGATGTATCTACAGACAAAGTTTGATGATTCTAGGCCTTGTAGTATTTAAGTTACGGGTCGGACACGAAAAAGCTAACAGACGGACGGACAGACGGACGGACATGAACGCCATACCATAATACGTCCCGTCTTAAGACGGGCGTATAACAATATACATTCTCCACTTGGCATAAAGTGTATGTGTAAAAAGTTTGACAGTCCTAGCCTTAACACTTCGGTTTGTATACTCTCTACAAGGTTTTCCTGCTAATTATGTCTCCCCTTCAAAGGGGAGACATATTGTTTTTGTCATTTTTCTTCTTCTTCAACCAAATTTTGTCCAGGCCCTAACTAGAGAACCCTTTGACTTTAAGACTTCAAACTTGGAACATAAGGAGATGGTATGGAGGGGGTGCCCGCCCCCAAATTTTTTTACCTTGATCCACTAATAAAGTCAAGGTCAATATTTTACGTCAACATATAGTCCAGGCCAATAGTTGAGAACCCTTTGACATTACGATTTCAAACTTGGAACGTGGGAAGAGGACATAGATACAAGGTGCATTGCACCAACATTTTTTAATTTGACCCCTTTCTTCATTCAAGGTCAAATTAAGAAAAAACATGAATTGACCATAACTTTAGAACGCTTTGACATTAGCACTTCAATTATGAGAAAGGGGAATGAGGAAAGGAGGAATTCCACCATTTTTTTTTTACCTTGACCCATTTATAAAGTCAAGGTCAATTTTTTTTGGTCAAAATATAGTCCAGGCCAAAAGTTGACTTGACAACCGTTTGACATTAAAACTTTAAACTTTGAATATGGAGAGGCTATATGGAAGAGGGGTGCACGCCACAAACATTTTTGACCTTCATCCACTTACAGTGTCAAGGTCACTCTTTTACATCAAGACTCTAACCTGAGAACTATTTGACATTAGGATTTCAAACTTACAACTTAGAAAGCAGATATTAAGACAAGATGTACTGTACCAAACCCTTTGACCTTTACCAATTTCTTCATTCAATGTCACTCTTTTACATCAAAGTATAGTCAGGACTATAACCTGAGAACGCTTTGACACTAGGATTTCAAACTTACAATATGGAAAGCAGACATTAAGACAAGATGTACTGTACCAAAATTTTTTACCTTGACCCATTTCTTCATTCAATGTCATGTTTAAAAAAAACTTGATGATTTCATAACTAAGATTTGTTTGACATCAAGACTGCAAACTTGTAATATGGAAAGGCAATATTGGGGAAGGGTGCACATCACCAACATTCTTCACCTACTTACATTGTCAAGGCCACTCTTTTACATCAAAGTATAGTCCAGACCATAATCTGAGAACCCTTTGACATTAGGTTTTCAAACTTACAACATGGAAGGCAGATTTAAGACAATATGTACTGTACCATTTTTTTTTTTACCTTGACCCATTCCTTGGAAAGCAGACATTAAGACGAGATGCGATCATAGTTAAATGCATTGCGGGAATTTTTTTTATCTTGACCCATTTCTGAAGCAAATCAAAATCATGTCTCTCTTTAACTAACTAATGATGCCGTGTTGGTCAATAAATGATTTTAAAAATGTGTTCATTTCTCAAGTAACTTGTTAACCCTTTAACATCAATACACCATTCTTAGGTGTAATATTGATGCAAGCCGTTGTTATTGTCTCTTACACTTGCATTCATTGTTGTTGCCCCGGTTATTAGACAATCAAACTTTGAAGGGGAGAGATCTGGGGGGGGGTGTAAAAAACAATACCCACTAGTTGATACTGTGACTTTGACATTGAAAAATAATGGGCACCTTCCTCTCATCATGGTGATGAAATGTACCATGTTTCAATATCCTGGATCTTACAGTTCGGGTTGTATTCTGCCTACAAGGTATTCCTACTAAGTGATGCTGCGACCTTGACCTTTAACCTTGAAAAACAATAGGCATCTTCTGATCATGGTGATCAAATATAATAAGTTGTAAAAACCTGGAGCTTACAGTTGGGTTTGTATCCTTCCCACAAGGTGGGGACAGACAGACGGACGGACAACGCCATATCATAATACGTCTCCTCTTCGACGGGCGTACAAAAAGTCAGGGTCCTTTCCACTGACCCACTCCTCAACTGCCGTCACGACCTTTTCGTTAGACCGGAAATGATGTCCACGGATATCCTTTTTCAAGTTTCGGAATAGGAAGAAGTCGCTATGAGCTAGGTCAGGCGAATAGGCAGGATGTGGTATTAATTCATACCCGTTGCGCTCTATAGCATCCATTCTGACTTTGCAAGTGTGGATTCCCGCGTTCTCCTGTTGTAGCAAAACACCTTTAGAGAGTTTACCTCGGCGTTTTTCACGGATGGCGTTTTCAGCTGGTCTAGCAAGTTTGCATTGTACACTCCAGATATTGTACTTCTCGTGGGTAAAAACTAAAATGTCCAACATACATGTAATAACGCCTTTTGCGTCCAAAAATACTGTGGTTATCACCTTGCCAGCATATAGACCTAACCAATGACGACTCTTGAGGTTTATTCTCATAATAATAAACCCAAGTATCATTTACAGTCACCCGACGCCAACAAGAATCATCTTTTGACCTAAAGCGCTTCAACAAGGTGCTGCATACTGATCCTCTGGTTGCCATTGCTCATTACTAAGGGATTTGGGGACCTAACTGGCTGCTCGTTTGCGCATACCTACACGATCGTACACGATTGTTGAAACGCTACCATGTGAAATGCCTAATTCCTGGCTATTTCTCCCACCTGAATTCACCTATCACGGTATACCAGATACAGAACTTTCTTACACACTTCTTCGTCGGTAGCATCCAGCTGTCTTCATCTTCTGAAGACGTTCTACCGGGTTTGAATTCCCCTACTCAGAATTTAAACTGAGCATAAGATGGTGCCTATTGATGAAAAGCATGTATTTGCATCACTAGACATGTTTGACATTCAATATCTTATTAGAGAATGACTCGATACGTGTCCAATTCTGTACCCAGGTATAAAACATGTATTGAAACAAGGCATGTAAATCATAAAACTTGAAATTCAATCGGAAATGGAATAAAATGGAAATCATGAAACATGAAAATCAATCGGAAAGAGGATAGACTGGTTGCTTATTGACTCGCCCTCGTATCATAGGTATGATTATGTAAATAATCGTAGCTTAAACTATGCTACCCTGGCTACACCTGATAGCTGGTATCAATTTCGCAAGAAACAGCTTATCTGGTCTTAATGCAAATATAATGTGAAGAGGTTTGAAATAACGTCTTTATTAATGATTAAGACATTCATATATATATATATATATATATATATATAGTGGGATAAATCTCCGATATAATCTTCTAGAGTGCTCGAGTTTATATATATGTATATATATATATATATATATATATATATATATATATATATATATATATATATATAATCCAAGTAGAAAGAGTTGATATCACACAATCAAAATAATTCAATAAATAAGCAGGAAAATATGCAGTTCCAAAACATATTTAAATCACTAGCGCTTTCTGGATTTTATGCTTTCAATTTTGTATTCACCTGAGGATGGATGTTAAAATCCAGAAAGCGCTAGTGAATTGAATATACTTTGGAACTGCATATTTTCCTGCTTTTTTATTGAATTATATTTATATAATTTTTGAAAATAGGACTATCATGTTTTTTGTTTTTTTGTGGTTTTTTTGTGGTTTTTTTTTTTTTTTTTTTTTTTTTTTTTGGATATATAGGGCTTTATATGATTTTAATGACTTATAAGGTAAATATGAGAACCTTCAAATTTATAGGAATAAATAGGGACTTGACACCCAGCTGCATGTATTCAAAATAGGTTTGACATTCCGAACACGGGTCTTTCACGTTGGCACATTCGAGAACACTCGTTGCTACGACCCTGATCAATAAGGTCCAAATTCCTGTACTTCACTTACAGCTGACGAAGTTTCAATATCAGGGGAAACTTCTCGAAGGGGTGTAAAACAGCAAACAAATACAAAACATTCCACATGTTTTGCATGAAACAGAAACCGTTTTACATATTACGTCAATGTGCACTTCTTTAGTATTTTTGGATTGACTAAGATTGCCTTTAGCTTACAAGGACTTTATCAGGCATGTGTTATGAGTATATAAGGTAGCACCATTTGTCTTCAACTAAATTGGTTTCAACAAAATCTTATGGTCCGTTATTTTCTCTTCACAGCGCTTGCAAATATCTTGGTTAAACACATGTCTTAACTTTGCAATGTGAGTATATGAGTTTTGTTAGGAGATAATTTTCCTTTACTAATATGAATTGTTAGGTCAAGTTAGATGTTTTAGGTTCAATTAACACATTGTTCTAGAACGTTTTCCGCCCATGATATGGTGTAGGGTATGTATTATAGTAGCGTCCCGTGTGTTTGATATTTTGTAGAGTAACTATTAGTGACACGTGCGTTTGGTATTTTGTAGAGTATCTATTAGTGTCCCGTGTGTTTGATATTTTGTAGCGTATTAATTAGAGTAATGGGACATTACGGGACGTGTATTTGGGCACCTTTCTAGAGTATTGCTATGGTTAATTGCCATTATTTAAATGTCGCAGCTCTTTTCGTTGCCTGTTCACAATACTTTCTAACTGTAACATCTTGTTTTACTCAAAACATCCAGTAAAACAATATTAGAACTTTAAGGTTATATTCATACTTATCATCTAGAGGTCCTACAAGAATGTTGCTATTTGTTAAGATTTACAATGTTTTTGTGTATTTTTCTCTGCAATAAATTTATCAAACATATCGCCAGTGTTTTCATTTTGCAAGCGTTGACCACAGTTCTTGAATTCACATATCTGAGTTGTAGGTATAAAATAGCTGAACAGATTAATATACATGATATGCGTTCCTCCTTTTATGCATTGTTGTTAAGAAATAATACTGGTTGTGGTTGCAAAACATGGTGCCGTAGCCAGGATTCCTGGATGGAAACCCTTCATAGTGTACGATTTAAACCTATATTAACAACGAAAGTTTATATAAAGTCATAGATCATGGTATGAAATGAAATTTCTTGCCATAAGAAATCTTCAAATTATGAAAGTTCTACGTTAAATAGTTCAGGGGACATCTAATAGGTAATGTTTTCTTAAAATCTACCTTAAATATTTCACGGGACAATGTTAAATAGGTTAGGCTTTAGTAGAATCCAAAATTACTAGGTCAAACAAAATGCCAATCTAGAAAACGATCTAGATAAAAAGGATAAAAATGTAGTGTGGCATGACGATCTGGTTCAATTTTAGCAAGAGACTAGCTGAAATAGTTGGTGATACGAGAAAAATCTCATCAATTAACATATATTCTTCAGTCATAAGACACATAAAATCCCATCAATTAACATGTATTCTTCAGTTATAAGACACATAAAATCCCATCAATTAACATGTATTCTTCAATCATGACACATAAAATCCCATCAACTAACATGTATTCTTCAGTCATAAGACACATAAAATCCCATCAATTAACATGTATTCTTCTGTCATATGACACATAAAATCCCATCAATTAACAAGTATTCTTCAGTCATAAGACACATAAAATCCCGTCAATTAACATGTATTCTTCAGTCATAAGTCACATAAAATCCCATCAATTAACATGTATTCTTCAGTCATAAGACACATAAAATCCCATCAATTAACATGTATTCTTAAGTCATAAGTCACATAAAATCCCATCAATTAACATGTATTCTTCAGTCATAAGACACATAAAATCCCATCAATTAACATGTATTCTTCAGTCATAAGTCACATAAAATCCCATCAATTAACATGTATTCTTCAGTCATAAGACACATACAATCCCAGCAATAAATTTCATTTTTAGTCGTGACACAGAGAAAATCCCAAAAATTAATTACATCCTTTACTCGTGAGGCATAGAAAACCCGAACATTGAATTATATTTTAATCATGATACATAAATTCCCAAATATTAATTATATTCTTTAGTTGTAAGATACAGAAAATCCCTACAATTAATAATATCTGATAATTATCCGTTTTAGAATGATTGCCCAATTACGAGGCAGTAAATTCAATTGTTACATATTAGCTCAATGACTTTCGAACATGTTGGGATAAAAAAAATGGATACGTTTTAGCTTCGAATATAAAAGAAAAAGATGTACAATTTGTGTCCATATATGAAGCGCTGAACGGTTTGCACGGGATGAAACGAAACGCGCTGGAGTTGTAGCAGTCTGTACGAAGTAGTTCCAAATTTAGTATCAGAAAACAGCGATTTTAAACAATTTACAGTAAGCATCAATTTAATTACACCAAATGCATTTCATAATATCAATAGATATTTAGTCCAAAACATAAATGTTGGTTATTACATACTTTTACGAGATTGTTTTAAAAGCCGTTAACAGATATCTAGTGCTCGTAGCGCACGGAACTCTGGGTAGAGAATGGATATATGGTTGTTCCTCACTTGTCACGCCTCTGCGCTTGTGTTTCTTAAAGACGAATTGTTTCACCTTTAATAAATCCTTTCAAAATAGAAGGATTATGATTACACGCGCATTGTTTTATGATCTTATCTAATTCAAAGTTCAGCTGGGCCTCCGTGGCTGAGTGGTTAGAGCATCGCGCTCAAAATCACACGGCCTCTCACCTCTGGTCGGTGCGGGTTCAAATCCCGCTCGCGCCAGTAAGTGAGAAAGTTTTCCACTTTAATTCCAGAAGGTCGGTGGTCTCTTCTCAGGTACATTGAATCTGGGTTCTCTCTTCCACCAAGAAAAAGTGGGCGCCACCAGATAACTGAACAATTGTTGAGTGTGGAGAAAAACAACAAAACTATCAAAGTTCAGCTAACGAGAGTATAGCGTTATTGTGTCACGGGTGATTCGGAAGATAACACTTGGACAGGGACACAGTATAGTTAGATCCGCGCCGATCGTGAACGAAACTATGGCAACGAGAAAGTGATTTTGGTTCTTCATTACTTGAACTACAGACTCATTGGAGATATAAATATAAATAAAGTGCACCGCCACGGCACATGATACGCCCGTCACATATTGTTAACAGTATAGATTATACCCATTAAAACATTTTTTTATATCACCTTAATTAAATGTCACAGTGACCTTAAAGTAGGATGCGACACACCTTCTACCTAAGATGCATTAGTTGACCAATTTTGGTGATTCTAGGTCTAATAGTTTTCAAGTTATGAGCCAGACACGTTTTTGCCATATATGGACATATCTTCTTACTGAAAAGTCACAGTGACCTGATTTTAATGTGCGACACACCTTCTACCCAAGATGTATCTACAGACAAAGTTTGATGATTCTAGGCCTTGTAGTATTTAAGTTACGGGTCGGACACGAAAAAACTAACAGACGGACGGACAGACGGATATCTTCTTAATGAAAAGTCACAGTGACCTGATTTTAATGTGCAACACACCTTCTACCAAAGATGTATCTACAGACAAAGTTTGATGATTCTAGGCCTTGTAGTATTTAAGTTACGGGTCGGACACGAAAAAGCTAACAGACGGACGGACATACGGACGCACATGAACGCCATACCATAATACGTCCCGTCTTAAGACGGGCGTATAAAAACTGTATCAAAGCGGACTCGACTACAAACATCAAAGCGGACTGGGGTTCGATTGTGGCTGTTAATGTACCAACTTCGTGCCATATCGCAATAACACTCAAAAATTATATTTTATTTCTTACATTCATATTTCTATTTGATTTGTGTTCTTATCGGGCTTCCATGTCTATGTAGCAGATGACCGAATTAACGATCGCACAACACAAATTATAGTTCGTTTAATTTTTATGGAATAACTAATTAGGATCAATATCTAAGATAGTATAAGATATAGATATTTTATTTAAAACATTAAACAAGAGGCCCATGGGCCACATCGTTCACCTGAGTGACCTTGGTCCATATCAGAAGATTTTCCATATCTATTTGCATGTAAAACCGTAGTCCCTATTATGGCCACAAACCTACCCCTGGAGGCCATGGTTTTTGCAAACTTGAATCTACACTATGTCAGAAAGCTTTCATGTAAATATGAACTTCTTTAGCCCAATGGTTCTTGAGAAGAAGATTTTTAAAGATTTTCCCTATATATTTGTATGTAAAACTTTGATCCCCTATTGTGGCCCCATCCTACCCCGGGGGGGGGGGGGGCATGATTTCAACAAACCTGAATCTGCACTATATCAGAAAGCTTTCATATAAATATCAGCTTTTCTGGCTCAGTGGTTCTTGAGAAGAAGATTTTAAAAGATTTTTCCTATAAATTTGTATGTAAAACTTTGATCCCCTATTGTGGCCCCATCCGACCCCCGGGGGCCATGATTTTAACAATTTAGAATCTGCATTATATAAGGAAGCTTTCATATAAATCTCAGCTTTTCTGGCTCAGTGGTTCTTGAGAAGAAGATTTTTAAAGATTTTCTTTATATATTTGTATGTAAAATTTTGATCCCCTATTGTGACCCCATCCGACCCCCGGCGGCCGTGATTTTAACAATTTAGAATCTGCATTATATAAGGAAGCTTTCATATAAATCTCAACTTTTCTGGCTTAGTGGTTCTTGAGAAGAAGATTTTTAAAGATTTTCCCTATATATTTGTATGTAAAATTTTGATCCCCTATTGTGGCCCCATCTGACCACCGGGGGCCATGATTTTAACAATTTAGAATCTCCACTACCTAATAAAGCTTATCTATAAATTTTATCTTTTCTGGCCTAGTGGTTCTTGAGAAGAAGATTTTTTAATGACCCTACCCTATTTTTACCTTTTCTTGATTATCTCCCCTTGGAAGGTAACCTGGCCCTTTATTTTAACAATTTAGAATTCCCTTTACCTAAGGATGTTTTGTGCCAACTTTGGTTGAAATTGGACCAGTGGTTGTTGAGAAGAAGTTGAAAATGTGAAAAGTTTACAGACGGACAGACGGAGGGACGCCGGAATACGGGTGATCAGAAAAGCTCACTTAAGCTTTCAGCTCAGGTGAGCTAAAAACTAAAACCTATATCCGTCTTAGATTTAATATTTATCATATTTTTATTAGATTAATCAAAGTCCTGATGTTTTTAATAAGAATATTTTAAACTTTTTTTCCTATATATTCCCATGTAAAATTTCTTAAACACTCCTCCTTATATATTCCCATGTAAAAAAAAAAAAAAATCGATCTTCTATGTGGCCCCAACCTTCGCCAGGGGACCATGAATTCCACAAATTTTAATCTGCACTACCTGATAATGCTTTTACATTAAAATGACTAATCATTACTATGCTCTTCTTGAGATGAAGATTTTTGAACATATATTTTTTTTAAATATTTCAATGTCAAACTTTGAACCCCTATTGTGGCCCCTCCCTACCCCCTGGGGGCATGACTTGAACAAACTTGAATTTACACTACCTGAAGATGCTTCCATATAAATATGATTAATCACAGCTTTGCTATTCTTGAGAAGAAGATTTTTAAAGATTTTCCCTATATATTTGTGTGTAAAACTTTGATCCCCCCTTGGGGCCCCATCTTATCCCCGGGGGCCATGATTTGAACAAACTTGAATCTGCACTATGTCAGAAAGTTTTCATGTAAAAATCAGCTTTTCTGGCTCAGTGGTTCTTGAGAAGAAGATTTTTAAAGATTTTTCCTATATATTTGTATGTAAAACTTTGATCCCCTATTGTGGCCCCATCCAACCCCAGGGGCCCATGATTTGAACAAACTTGAATCTGCATTATGTCAGGAAGCTTTCATGTAAATCTCAGCTTTTCTGGCTCAGTGGTTCTTGAGAAGAAGATTTTTAAAGATTTTTCCTATATATTTGTATGTAAAACTTTGATCCCCTATTGTGGCCCCATCCAACCCCCGGGGGCCATGATTTGAACAAACTTGAATCTGCATTATGTCAGGAAGCTTTCATGTAAATCTCAGCTTTTCTGGCTTAGTGGTTCTTGAGAAGAAGATTTTTAAAGTTTTTCCCTAAATATTTGTGTGCAAAACTTTGATCCCCCCTTGTGGCCCCATCCTATCCCCGGGGACCATGATTTGAACAAACTTGAATTTGAACTATGTCAGGAAGTTTTCATGTAAAAATCAACTTTTCTGACTCAGTGGTTCTTGAGAAGAAGATTTTTAAAGATTTTTCCTATATATTTGTATGTAAAACTTTGATCCCCTATTGTGGCCCCATCCTACCCCCGGGGGCCATGATTTGAACAAACTTGAATCTGCATTATGTCAGGAAGCTTTCATGTAAATCTCAGCTTTTCTGGCTTAGTGGTTCTTGAGAAGAAGATTTTTAAAAAATTTCCCTATATATTTGTGTGTAAAACTTTGATCCCCCCTTGGGGCCCCATCTTATCCCCGGGGGCCATGATTTGAACAAACTTGAATCTGCACTATGTCAGAAAGTTTTCATGTAAACATCAGCTTTTCTGGCTTAGTGGTTCTTGAGAAGAAGATTTTTCCTATATATTTGTATGTAAAACTTTGATCCCCTATTGTGGCCCCATCCAACCCCAGGGGCCCATGATTTGAACAAACTTGAATCTGCATTATGTCAGGAAGCTTTCATGTAAATCTCAGCTTTTCTGGCTTAGTGGTTCTTGAGAAGAAGATTTTTAAAAATTTTCCCTATATATTTGTATGTAAAACTTTGATCCCCCCTTGTGGCCCCATCCTACCACCGGGGGCCATGATTTGAACAAACTTGAATCTGCAATATGTCAGAAAGCTTTCAGGTAAATTTCAGCTCTTCTGGCCCAGTGGTTCTTGAGAAGAAGATTTTTAAGGTAGCTATTGATAGCTAGCCCCAAAAAAACCGCTCATTGAATTTTTTTCAATTTTATTTATTATAACATTTTGACTTTATCCTACAACATATAAAAAAATCAACAAAAGTAATCAGGTTAATTTTCGAGGAAAGCGAGATTGAAATCCCCTCTTTTACAGCCCCAAAAGGCAAAAAATGCCAAAATTGAGCAAATTAACACAGAAGCCAATAAAAATTTTATTGACACCAGAAATATTATTTGTCATATATAGTTGTGTAAATTAAACACAAACAGATAAAAAATCAACATTGACTAGAAATTCAAAATGCATCTAAGGAAAACATTGGGATGATTCGACTTGGCAATTGGCCAAATTTACCCTAAATATGGCGTTTCTCAAATACTATCAGGCATACATTTTCTGACAACAAAATTCTGCTCATAAAATTTCTGATTTTATTTCATTTTTACAATAAGTCAAGTAGTATCTAAAATATTGAATAGAAAAAAATATACCAAATGAGGTTTAATCTGAAACTATGTCAGATTTTGTAACCCTACCCCCTCCCTTCTAAAAATGAATTTTAAGAGATACAGTCAGCAGAGATAAACTATTGACCTTAAATGATTAAGCATTCCCAAATTACCACATTGAGCATTCAAACTCGCAATACTAGAAGTTTCTATGAGCCATTTAAGAATGATATATAGTGTGTGCTATTGCAGTTGACCTTTTTGCACTCACAATGATTGCCTAAATATTTAGTTATTTTTCATACAATTTCTTGTAATAACTGGACCAAATCTATTACCTATACATATTTTTTGATAGAAATTTATATCACTATACAGTATAATACACCAAATATGTTTAAATAACCACTTCATATTTCAATAAATAATTAATATCAATGGAAAGAGACCCATGTACTGCCCATGGATCACTACATGTAAGTCCATCTGAGTCATCTTGCCCTCACAGATAGCTGTGTCTTTCATAAGTTTAAGATTTCTAATTGTAGTTTCACATGGAACCAAAAACTCACTATTGGATAACTGAGAATGCATGTACATGTATATTGCATTAACTGTAGTTTTCCCCAGGTGAAGGTCTATGTTCACTGTATGTATAAGGGGGTGGGGGTGGGGTGGTGAATTAGTTCCATTATGAAATATTTCTAAAAATTTGATATACATTAATGTATCAATGATGTATGTTTCAACTAAATTTTGAATTACAAGGAAAATTCAAACACATTGATCGAAGTTATAAAATTGATATTCTATCATGTGCACATTTTTTTTTACTAATATATCTAAGAAAGAATAATCAACATTGAAATTTCCTTTACATCTATGCAATATTATTGTCTTTCAAAAGGCATGTACATGTAATACACGAGTACATGTACTTGTTTTCCCTTAAATTCACAATTTAGTTTAAAGTATGTTGTACAACATCCACTGCTCTGAGCTCATATAAGTGAATTAATGTTTTTCATCCAAGTCCCAAATTTTGCAGTAGTTCTTTAATCTTTGAACTTGATCAAACATTTTTAAATTTGTGGAGTTGTGAGGGTCCAGGGGATATGTCATCATCACTGTAAATGGAGTATCTGTTCAAAATATAGATAAATATATTTAGATATAGCAAAAAAGATGAATATCTGATATACTCAGAATTGTCTTTACAAATGTTTTATCAAAAGAAAATATAGTACCTCTCTTGCTGTTATACTTGTTGACTCGAAATCCACTTCAACCTGCACTGGTCCTATCTAACCTCCCTTGGTCTTCAGGCTGATGCCTAGAAAAAAGATCATCATAATTGATATCTGCACAGTTAGGTCTATATTATACCATTGAGTAATTGGACTGCGTGAGACAATGTGAATTTTAAAATTTTGTCTCAACACATATTCAGTGAAAATTTAAATACTGATGTTTCAAAATTATAAATTGCAATATGAGATGACATGTATATATGTTTTCATAAACTGCCATAGACTTATCATATCTGTTTTATTTACAAAAGTGGGTCAAGAGAAGGACATACGTGTAGTATACATATCTTACTTATACATACAGTGCATACATTTGCCTATGAGAGGGCATATGCAGACTTGTGATTAATTTACATTATTTTTAAAAAGGTTTTGCCAACCTACATGTTTGTGTGAAACATGAAACCTCAGGTTTGATATATTTCTTAGGTCACTGAAATTTCAAAGTAATAGTATATGTCTAGGGAATTATAATTCAACACATCCCCCCCCCCCCTCCACTTTCTATCCGGTTCCCTCATACCCCTAGATAGTAGGTCTATACAGATATTTGTTTTTCATTACTTTTATACATGTAGTTCAAGGTATGTTATTTTCGTAACGGTTATTTTCATAACGATATTTTCTTAATAAAAGAGTTGTGAGAGCCCATGTTTACAAATGTAGTATACATTTACATGACATCCGTTCGTTTACAATCACATGCACAGGTGGGAGTTATATTTTAAGCACACATGGAATACATATATACATACAAAATAATACATCTACTGTATGTCGTGTGTTTAAACTTACAGATGTTATTATAAATCGCGTTGTGAAATAGCAGAGGAAATGTGAGTTGAACTTTTGAATACAAATTTATAGCATTTTTTTCACTCACCAAACAAAACTATGATTTCGGTGTCCAAGTTGAATGCATACACCAACTTCCTCTTCTTGCAAGAACTTTGTTTAGCCTCTCAATGACTGTATAAACAGTATTTAATCTCGCAGCATGCTACACTCGGACATTACGATGTATCAACCAACACCTTTGTTTACGTACCGCATCTATGTACATGGATTGGTGGTTGGTTTAACATTTCGATTAGCAAAAAGTTTCACACAGATGAAAGATTTCATCTACCATTATTACAGATATTGACGTATACTTATGTGGTATGTGCATATTTTCTCTAGGCGAGTCAGTCACAGCAACAAAACACTTTCGGAACCCCTTTTTGTTTTTCGACTATTCTATGACGGAGTAAGGAATTCCGGAAAATAAATTCACGTGAAAATACACAATTTTTACTGATCACGTGGTTGCTATCCGTCGCTACCTTAAATGACCCCACCCTATTTTTGCATTTTTGTGATTATCTCCCCTTTGAAAGGGACATGGCCCTTCATTTAAACAAACTTGAAAGCCCTTCACCCAAGGATGCTTTTGGCCAAGTTAGGTTGAAATTGGCCCAGTTGTTCTGGAGAAGAAGTCGAAAATGTGAAAAGTTTACTGACAGACAGGCAGACGGACGCCGGACAAAATGTGATCAGAATAGCTCACTTGAACCTTCGGTTCAGGTGAGCTAAAAAGACGACGAAAGAGGTGTAAAATTTACGTAATTTAGAGCGTAAAGTCAACTGAATTGAAGACAGGAAGAGCGGAGTAAACTACATCCGTGATGTGATTTCGTCGCGATCAGCGATGGAGAAACTGTGATTTTGGCCTATTTGAAGTTGAAAATGCAATTGTTGAACACATATTTCGTTGTAGGATTTTAATGAAGACTCGCAGCGGTGCCCTGGCATAGGTCTAAACATTTGTTGAGCCTCAAATCCAGCCTCGCTTATGCCGAATCATGGCTGTTCACGAATGTTGTTGCCTGGAACCAACAGGTTATCTTCATCATCATTTTAAAGTCATATAGATATACCTCATCTCCATTTCTTCTCTTCCAATATCAGTCATCGTATGAATTCGTCATGTTACAGAAGTTGCAGTTTTAGGCCTAATTCTAGACCGTATTTTAATTGAAAAAACTGAACGGTATGTTTAATGTTTCTGTTGTATTAATTCATGAAATTCTTGTCTGTTTACAAAATAAACTCTGTATAAATATTCTGATGCGATCTTTTTTAAAATTGTGTATTCTGTTTAATATGGCATTGTAATGGCGGATCCAGGGTTTCCAAAAGGAGGGATGGATGTGAAAGTAGAGTAATTAGCAATTTTGGGTGCCAATTTGGACTTTTACTGACACTATTTTTATTTTCTAAATTTGTGGTGAAAGGCGGGGGTCTCTAAACCCCCACTACATTGTGTAAGCAAGAAGTCAGGTGAAAGTACCCGGTTTTTGAAACGGAAAATGTATTCATACACAATGTGTGACCCACTTTATGTTACAAGAAATTGAATGTCAATTTTGTTAATATATTCATATAAGGAAGTGCATTGAGAAATGTAAATATCACGTGATATAAAGCATTTACGTCATTGTCATGAATTATTGCCGTTTTACGTTTTAACAATTCAGTATGAATTTATTGATTTGAAACAATATTATCGATTCTGCACTTTTTATATTTTAATTAGCATAGACAGAACATTACCACAACGATTATGTGAAAAAGATAAATCAAACTGGTTTGCATTTTGCTATATTTTATCTATACATGAAATCGATAACAGTTAATGATATAATATGTATTTACAGCATTAATAAGAAAAATAACATCTTAAATCTTCATTTTCATACCACTGTTCAAAACGAAAGCGAGGCGTTAACGGACCCTGTCGTAGTACGCTGTCTCCGTTTCGTTCCCCAGCTCCTGATAAATATCGTCTGCGTGTTCATCAGTTTTCTCATGCACGTCTGATAATTCCACACTCCATATCTTTGTAGAACTGTTCTCTACGCAGTTCTCGTTACTGTGTCTTCCTTTTTGTTTTCTTCTGTAGATGTATAATATACAAAGAGAGAGAATTATTCCCTCTGAATATCATGAAAGTCAATTATGAATGAAAAATTGTCACAAATATAACGTTTTCATTGAACTTTACAAAGAATTACAATTTCTTAGAAAATTTTAAACACATCTCTAAAATACTAATTGAAGTACATAACATTTTTATTTTCTTTCGTTTGGCTTTCCATAGAAAAAATGTCTGTAGTGTACTGCACGTGTACATTTCCTTGTGTATATTACGCCAAAGTAGATCTATCGTTTTGCTAGACGGGCTACGGCTGTTGTTCAGATCCTTCACCTTATGTTTAGAGAAAATTGGGCACGAAATCGGATCGTATGTGTTAAAATAGGCATCGACCGTTGTTCTGAACCGAAGCTTGATAATATTTTAAGAGAAAACCTTAAAAACCTTTAAAACCGAGTTCTTAACTTAAGGGAGATGTAGACGCGATCTGTTTAACGCCCTGTAGCATATGACATAACTGTAAAATTATATGGCACTTTACCTGAACCTGTTGACGTTATTTGAAAAATTGACTTGAAAGGATGCAATACTCATCATGACTGACCTGTCAACCAACTGAACTAAAGCATGTTTTATCTATATGTGTAGTTTACAATTAAAATACGTTACAGCTGGGCCTTGTATGACATGTCCCAATGGCAATGGATATGTAATGAGTATTTCATAGGAAAGACATATACATTTTAGTTTTATATTACGTAAGCGAGTGTGTGTTTCGTCATTTGGTTTAATATTGTTCAACGCCTCACTTGAAATTTTTTTTCTCGTATGGAGACGAAACCATTGCCATTGAAGGGCTGCAAAATGTAGCCCTATGCACAGCACTTAGGGCCTTAGAGCAGGTAAGGATCTTTATCGTACCACACCTGGTGTGATTTGGAGCCTCACTTTTTCGGTCATATCCGAAGGACCGCCCTATTTAGTAGCCACTTAAGACAAGCAAGGGGTACTGAGAACCTATTTTAACCCGGATACCCACGGCACGCGTGTTTGATATGAGCATGTATTTTTATGGAACAAACCTCATAATATACGTGTAGGTACCCAACACCGCATTTGCTATCATGCTGACAAAGAGAGATGCCAGGACACCATAAAAGCTCGAGGATTTCGTTACATCTTCCACTGAATAAAGAATACAATTATAATTGTTTAATTTCTAGATATTGTGCTACGGACCCGCTAACACAAAAAACAAAAACAGTACTACACTTTGCATTGCAGCACTATAAAGTACACCAACCATGGTGTCTTTTATGTAAAACTTATACGGTACCAATTTTGATGCACCAGATGCGCATTTCGACAAATAATGTCTCTTCAGTGATGCTCAACCGAAATGTTTGAAATCCGAAATAACTATGAAGTTTTAGAGCTAAATATAGCCAAAACCAGCGTGCCAAAAAAAAGTGGAACCAAATTTGTCCAAGGATAAGAGCTATGCATGAGGGAGATAATCCTTAATTTTGAAATGAATTTCTAAATTTTATAACAGCAATTAAATATACATCCGTATTTTCAAGCTAGTAACGAAGTACTTAGCTACTGGGCTGTAGAGACCCTCGGGGACTAACAGTCCACTAGCAGAGGCCTCGACCCAGGGGTCATAATGTAAAACTTATACGGTACCAATTTTGATGCACCAGATGCGCATTTCGACAAATAATGTCTCTTCATATAAAACCCAGACTATTCGAAATATGTTATTATTTTACCGTAGGAAAACATAATACATATTTATTTTAAGTAAATATTCAATTTGAATATAAAAAAAAACCATTGCCTTCTTGACAGTAAACTCCCTGCCATCCATAGATACATCCGTCAATACAATGACCAGTCACGTGGTTACAGTCACGTGGTGTTTTACAATATAGACTGCACTCATTCGTGCAGTTGCTTCCATAATATCCCGCCTTACAAACTGTAAGTGAAAAATAATCATATCAAAAATGAACGGAATACATAGATAGTTCACGCAAAGAACCACAACAAAACAATACTGTATCAACTGGTTGAAGACTAAAGATACGTTCGATACTAGATATTCACAACAGTTGTCAGATTGCATGCATGTTTGTGAAATATAGTTACCTTCCTTGCAAAGATTTCCCGTATATCCACTTACACAGCCATTTGGACAAGTACCAAACACGTGATGACAGCTCTTAAAGTCCTTACAAGTACCACAAGTTTCCATACAGTTGTTACCATAGGTGTAAAGGGGACATTCTAGTATACGAGTAAAACATATCTTATAATCACTATAGATACACTGGCTGATCTATGTATCAATAACTTCCCACTAGCACTTTAGTCTCTTTGCGCATTCGTAATGGCCAACAGGGGATGCTCACTCATTCTAGGGACACCCGATCAGACCTTTCTCTCAATTTTGTATTCTTTATGGTATTTATGAGATTCATCACTATTTGTTATTTTCACTTTTTCTTACAATACATGTATACACATTGTATGTAGATGCATACTTCAATATTGTATTAGCACCACTTTCGAACTCCATGTTTACTGTTTCATTTTTTTACCATGGATTTTGCTTTTCAGTATTAAGTGCGGCTATTTCAAAATATTTGATGGAATGGCATGTGCATTAAAGTATATTTTATACAACAATGCATTACATTATCATTACTTGTAATGCAAAAATTGCCCGTTACACATTACACCCAATTACACTGAAATAGACTGGCATTACATGACCATTACTCTTGGCCTGTTGAAAAGTAAAGGATATAGTCTACGAGCCTGTCTGTCTATAATCGGGGACAATGTGGTGTTACCCCAAGTACAGTACGGCCATCGCGGATCCCGTATTAGACCCCCCCCCCCCTGCGGTATGTTAATCCTTCCCGTGCTATCCCTCCGCGGGATTTCATCGCGGGGCAAATGTACACCGCCGCGGTGTGAAGTACCGTTATTTACCTGTTAGGACAAACTAACTGTATGATAGCTATTTCATTCGTCGGCAAAAAATGAGTACGGCTTGCTTATGGACAGCTATCTCGCATTACATACCGGTATATTAAATAAATCATTTTAGAAAAATGAAAAATAAAATCAGGGACCTACTAAAACCAGATATGCTTAGGATATAGCATATTTAATACACCTCCAATTGTTTTATTCTAAAAAAAAACAAACAAAAAAAACAGCATTTAATTTTGTTTTTTTAATAGTATTTTTATGCTACAATTAATGATAAAGATTAGGAGCTGTGTCCTAATATTTTTTACAGTGAAAAAATAATACAAATAGATCTACATATGACCGTATACGAGTGCAAGATTAATATGTTCTGTCTGTTTTAATGGCGTTTGTGTAGATTTCGAGAATCGGTTCAATAATTTATTAGTAACAAAATATTATTTTGTATGTTTTAAGAATAATAAAATGTAAATTTTATATTATGCTAAAAGAAAGATTTTCGTTTTCTCATTTCAATCGAACATCGTTTATATGTACACCTGTTGGGTCCCTGCTGCACGTGTTCTTAGAACAACACACGGGGGAGAAGACCCTGTGTGTGTATGTTCAACGCGTCGACACACCAGGGGTGGAGTCAGGTGCCTAGTAGGAGTGAGCATCCCCTGTCGACCGGCCACACCCACGGAGAGTCCTATATCATGATCAGGTAAACATGTAAAGGGATTTGAATCAGCTCTTTCAAAAGAAAAGTTTGTGAAGCATCCCTTATGTTATGTAGCCATCGAGTGATATATGTGACAAATTCTATCACAGGATGAGGCATCGAGTGATATATGTGACAAATTCTATCACAGGATGACGTAGGTAGAGGCCATCTATAAACCTAAGCGAAGATCTATGGAAAATTTCGAAAACATAATACATTTTCTTCTGTAACTTTACATTTGACCACATCTGTAATAATCGTATGACTTAACATACTTATATTTACTATTTTCCTTACATTTTATTCCCATTTCTACTAAGATGTAATTTTGAAATAACTTTTTACGGTTTTATTTTGAAATTTAGATAAAAATGAGCCACTTTTGGGAAACTTATTCCAACCTTGACCTTTGATCAAATGTAAAATTTAGTGTTGAAGAACAGGTGATAACATACCACTATCACAGTGTAGTCCCTCATATCCTGGTTGACACCCGCCTTCACATCCTCCAGTTTTTGAATTACATGTATTGGGTATCCCACACTTCATATTACACATCTGTTCACAGTTCCTCCCGAATTTCCCTGCTGAACATTCTGCAATTAGATTTCAAATGCAAAACATTATTCCTCCTACGCTGCTGGCAAAACGATGATTTCTTCATTTGTTACATTGCTGAATATCTAAAGGTAAAAGGGAAGTATTGAGTAATAGACGTTACAAAAGAGGTATGATTATAAAATAACCGGTGTTACCGGTCGACAGAGGATGCTTACTCCTCCCTGGCACCTGATCCCACCTCTGGTATGTCCAGGGGTTCGTATATGACCAACACTTAATTATGTATTCTTTGTAAGCATTATGAGATTTTGGGTACATTTTTTTCTTCATAATTTCAAGTGGTTTATTTGCTATCGCCAGCAGGTGAACAATTAATTCATAGTTGTTTATATGGTGAAAATACAACATACATTTTTTTTTTCAAATAAAATATATAAACACAAAATTTGATTTACATTTAGTGTTAATTATAACAGTGATCTCCTTCTGGCAAATTTGAATTGATTGATTGATCTATTTTTTTTTTACGTCTCATCGAGAATTATTCACTCATATTGAGACGTCACCAGCTGCAGGTGAAGTACCACAAATTTAGACCTATGCTTATCTCTCAGGGGCGTACCAGTGAGGGTTCTTTATCGTACTAACTCCTTGCTGCTACATGGGACCTCCGTTTTTAAGGTAAAATCACAACAACAATTTTGGTAGACGCCTGCTTCCTCTACTTCACTATGCATTTAGATTTTCTTATATGTGTGTGGTTCTTGAGAAGAAGATTTTTGAAATTGGTCAATTGTGGACAGTTTTTGCCCCATCCGTAGGGTCCCAGGGGTGCTGAAGTCCTGAAATTCACAATTGATGTCCCCCTTGTCCCAATGATGCCTCATACTAAATTTGAAAAGAATTGGACTGGTAGTTAAGATGAAGTTACGAATGTTCAATTTTTAACGCACGACGGACAACAACCAATTGCAATACACTGTAGGTCACCTGAATTTACTCAAATGACCTAAAAATAAATGTATTTCGGTGAATCCCCAATATTTGACATATTCTGTAGAAAATGTATACATTTTGCTTCATTTTTTTCTTTATTAAGAAAATATTTTGGGATTGGTTATGGGTAAAATACTTTGTTTGATATCATGCTACACGGAATAAAATCGATATCTGTTGGTGTGTACTTGCATTTGTTGTGTCAAAAGACACATGTTCTTAAGGTATTCATTGTATAACAAACGGATAATGATCAATTTTGAAGGATTTAAATGAACATAAATATTTATTGTTAAACAATGATGAAAGTGAAATAGATAAAATGCACATGCCTTTTGCACTTGAGACTTTAAAAAAAAACGTTATCTGCCCTTTGTAAAAACAAGAAAAATCTAATTTTCTAAAACTGTGATTAATTATATTCATATTTTCATAAAGAGAGAGCGTATGCAACTTTCTACCAAGAGATTTGTTTGAAAATAGCATTTCTTTCAACTCGGTATATCCCAATGAACTCGAAATAAAAGACACCAGAGTCTTCCACTTCTGCTTCATGCTTGGATATTTTATTGAAAGTAGATTTTAACGGCAAACTAACAACTCAACTTTATGACAAATGGGATGATTTCAGCTTCTCCACCGTCAACGTCCCATACTTATGTAGCAATATTCCATTATCACCTGCATGTGGTGTTTATATTTCTCAACTGATTCGATATGCAAGAGCTTGTTCTGCGTATGGTCAATTTTTAAATCAAAGCAGGTCACTGACAAACAATTTGATGGTGCAGGAGTTTCAAAAGTCAGCATTTCGCAAATCATATGATCGTTATAACGCATCATTGGGTCAAATGTTGTCTGACGTGTTTCATACCGATTGTTAGGCCGTTCTTGGCACACTGATTTTGACTACGGATAACTCCTTTTACCTGATCAAGATATAGGGCTAGCGGTGATTGTGATCGGTCGACAGGGGATGCTTACTCCTAGACACCTGACCCCACCTCTGGTATATCCAGGGATCCGTGTTTGCCCAACTTTCTATTTTGTATTGCTTATAGGTCTTTCAATTCGTTATCTTCACCTTTACTTTTAAAAAATTTTACTAAAGCATGTTCTTTCCAAGTTCCCATAGCCGTCAATTTTAAATTCTAGATGAAATAACTCCAGCAGTAAACAAAATTTTGTGAATTCCTATGGTGTATTATTTTTATTTGATGATATTTTCAAAATGATACCATGTTTACAAAACTCCCACCATCCATATACTAGATATGAAACCTGGTTGTTATACATTTAATACCTTAATACTTAATATCATCAAAATTGACAGTGCAGTTTAATTGTATATGTCTTACCAGTCTTACAAAGTTCCCCTTCATACCCAGCGTCACATCCCATGAGACACACTCCGTTTATGTGATGGCATTGTTTGTTATCCAGACAGGCTCCACAGCCATATTCACAGCCAAGTCCATATTTCCTTCCATTACATTCTATAAATTGAATGAAATACATGATCTTATAACGTTCTTCACTGGGTAATTATGGAGAGAGAGAAAAAGAAAAAAAATTGACTATGTTTGTTGCTTTGAAATTATGCCCATGGAGGTACAGTTTGGTTTAACATGTTTGCCAAAGTTTGCATACGTGATAATAGATCGCAATACTAGTGTGTGATCAAAACTTGAGAATTTTTGAAAGGTGTTGGATACTGTGTACAATGAATATTCCCAATTCAACCCCCCCCCCCCCCCCAAGAGCAACAATCAAAACAGTCTAATATCATTTATATTTAATGTAATTCTTACAAAATTGAAACCCCGCCTTTTTGGTGCCATAGCTTGATAATTGTGTCATAATATATAGATATATGTTCTACTTTTTTTTTGCATAATGCATTACGTCCAATTTTAATTTGATTTAAATTATAAACATGACCTGGATTTCTCGAGAGAGAGAAACAAAAAGCGTAAGTCGAAACTTGGACTAAAGTCCGAGATTTTACTCAAACTCTGACCGTTCAAATAAAAGTAAACTCGAACTTAAGATTGATTTTTTTTCTCGAAATCTAAGTCTTGACGTCAAAAGCTTTAAATGAAATGCCACAAATCTTGACCTTTTCCGTGACCCTTACATCCGTTTCAGTGAGAGGTATATACTGTCCAAAGCGTACACATGTAAAATCATATCCAAAAGACTTTCACTTCTAATACCGGACACTTTCACTTCTAATACCGGACACTTTCACTTCTAATACCGGACACTTTCACTTCTAATAACGGACACTTTCACTTCTAATACCGGACACTTTCACTTCTAATAACGGACACTTTCACTTCTAATATCGGACACTTTCACTTCTAATAACGGACACTTTCACTTCTAATAACGGACACTTTCACTTCTAATAACGGACACTTTCACTTCTAATAACGGACACTTTCACTTCTAATACCGGACACTTGCAGAATGGAGACTGAACTGTGACTAACTATGTTAAACATATTGGGTTTCACGCCAAGTCGGGATCGGCATTCAAAGCAGGGCATCCCGATATTGTATCGTTGATACATGTAATATATAAGGTGATTGTGCATGACATAATTTCATATATAATGTAGATGTTTACCCTCATTACAATGTGTTCCCTTCCAGCCCGCGTAACAGGGAGATGTACATTGTCCTGTAAATCGGTCACACGTGTCACAGCTAGTACATCTGAGGGAGCAGTTCTTCCCGTGCCAACCGAAAGGACAAGCTGGTAATAGTAATAATAAAGTATTAAACGTGAGCAAACTTATATATGCTGTTTGATTTGCTTGAATCAGTTGGTTTACAAATTTTATCAAAAGTGAAAGAACGTTCAGTTGTCTTTATTTTATTACTAATCATACTTTTTAAAGTTTAAATGTAGTTCGAGTCTATTGTGACCTTTCAAGCATTGTATCTGAAAGTACGTTGCACTTGTATTAGGTTTCACATTCGACTGAGGCTCATCCTAGCTGACAATCAAAGATCCCAATGCATCTTTTCAATATGGAATAAAAGCATTGTAGAAGTAAATATGGGACATGTGTCCTTGTTTGTGACACAATACAAGTGCTGGAGGTGGAGGTGGGCGTTTTTGGTGTTCTATTGTGTGGTGTTATAGTATATCTATGTAAAATACCTGTGTGTGGAATATCCCAATGGTATGTTGTAACTGGAAACGCGTTCTTTTCTAATGTGTTCTTAATTTGATTGAATTGTACAGCTCCTGCAGAGTACTACTACGTCATTGAAACTGTCTGAACGGTCGATGATGAAACGGTTTTAATTGGGAACGAACGTATATCGGTTTGAACGGAGCAGAACGCTTGGGGGAGAACAAACGATTTTTGTGGGAGAATGGAACGTTTGACCAAGACGGAGACTAGTGGTTAGACCTCGATGTCAAATTCTGCATTTCAAATACACAAAATATTACAAAAAATAATAAAATGTCGTTTGATAAACGGGGGATTAAGGTCGCAACATTGCAGATAAAAATACATGACTCGCGAACGCAGGTTATGCACTCTTTTCTGCAATGTTTGCTACCTTCAATATTCTCGTTTAACAAACCAATCTATCATCTGATTAGAACCACAGAGAGGGATGCCATGGAAGTAATTTGAACCTGAGGTAAGGATCTAGGATGAACGTCGTGCCCACTCAGCCGTAGTACTCAGCTGAGGTAAGGATCTAGGGTGAAAGTCGTGTCCACTCAGCCGTAGTACACAGCTGAGGTAAGGACCTAGGGTGAACGTCGTGCCCACTCAGCCGTAGTACACAGCTGAGGTAAGGACCTAGGGTGAACGTCGTGCCCACTCAGCCGTAGTACACAGCTGCTCCAGTAACTGATATTTTCTCCCCTCACACCCGCACATAAAGACAACAGTGAAGATAAACATTCTTTTCAATTATCAAACAATTTCACCATAACCTGTCAAATATATACTACATGCAAATGTCATTTACAGTGATGAACACACTTAAACTGGACAAGTCATTTGCAATTTTTCTTTGTTCTGAAACCTCTTTCCGACCGAACCTGGAAAGAAACAAACCTTGATACGCGGATTTATTATTGTTTATTTCTTGTTTCAAAATGTCAATTTAGTTTCCTATATCTAATTATCCATAACATTTTACAGGACACTAATTACATTTGTAAAGCCTTCACAAAAACTCCTCAATCAAAAGCGATATTGTAAAGCCTTCACAAAAACTGCCCAATTAAAAGCGACATTGTAAAGCATTCACAAAACTTCCCAATCAAAAGCGACATTGTAAAGCCTTCACAAAAACTGCCCAATTAAAAGCGACATTGTAAAGCCTTAACAAAAACTACCCAATCAAAAGCGACATTGTAAAGCCTTCACAAAAACTGCCCAATCAAAGGCGACATTGTAAAGCCTTCACAAAACCTCCCAATCAAAAGTGACATTGTAATGCCTTCACAAAAACTGACCAATCAAAAGCGACATTGTAAAGCCTTCACAAAAACTGACTAATCAAAAGCGACATTGTAAAACCTTAACAAAAACTACCAAATCAAAAGCGACATTGTAAAGCCTTCACAAGAACTGACCAATCAAAACCGACATTGTAAAGCCTTAACAAAAACTACCCAATCAAAAGTGACATTGTAAAACCTTCACAAAAACTGCCCAATCAAAGGCGACATTGTAAAGCCTTCACAAAACTTCCCAATCAAAAGTGACATTGTAATGCCTTCACAAAAACTGACCAATCAAAAGCGACATTGTAAAGCCATCACAAAAACTGACTAATCAAAAGCGACATTGTAAAGCCTTAACAAAAACTACCCAATCAAAAGCAACATTGTAAAGCCTTCACAAGAACTGACCAATCAAAACCGACATTGTAAAGCCATCACAAAAACCGCCCAATCAAAAGCGACGGTGTTTTCCTCCCCGGCCAAGCGCCATGTGGGTTCACAATGATTCATTACTTCTACCTGAGCTCCGAATGATCAAGCAGAAACAAACAGTTTGGGGAACGAACGCTTTATCGAGAAAGAACGCTTTTGTATGAGAATAGAACACCTTAGTCAGGGAACGGAACTGTTTGTGTGGGAACAGAACTCAAACGGAACAGGTTTGTGTGGGAACGGATTATTCTAGTCGAGAAAAGTGCAGTATCGGAATGGTTAATTTGGTGTAGTGATACGATCCAATGTCTGTAACTGATATGTGCACCTGGTAAAGTGACTTAAACAATTGTAGTCCTACCCAGGAATGCTAGCATGTAAATGGATGGGAGGACTGGTTTTTTCATCTTATAACGATGAACATTGACTTGTTTAAAATCATTCCTATGATTCAGAATAAAGTATCGGTAATTCATCAAATGTATATTACATAGAAAACAGTTCCATGCATAAAATACACATGCACATGCATGTGATATTTTACATATCAGAAACATACGTGTTTTGCATTTGTCTCCATATACACCGACGTCACATCCGTTTGTACACGTTCCGTCTACATTGTTACACGTCACCCCGTCACCACAGTTACCACAGGTTAAGCTACATAACTCTCCATAATAGTGAGGGTCGCAAGCTGCAGATGGAATGCAACAAATAATTATAGAAGTATTGCACAGGAAAAATCATCATCAAACTTTATATCACATTACAGATTCGATGTAAATCGAAAAATCCACAGTATTTATTTGAAAAGTGATGCGTTATGCATGTACCTTGTTCACATCGATGTCCCTGGTACCCAGGTTTACACGCCTGGCAGGCACCACTTCCTGCCTTACAATGCCGACAGTTCGTATCGGGACAAGGAAGATTACAATTAAATCCGTAATATCCGGCCACAGCGCACCCTTCATAATATAAAATAGAGTTGAGTTTTACCGCTTTTCCGGATAGGTACAGTTATAAAAATTTTGTTTCCAAATCTCTCATTTTGATTTTACCGTAAACTTCGACATTTCATCTCCTCCAGTGCAAAAATTAAATGTCGTTAATTAAATATTTCAAACTTACCGTAAACCTCGACTTCACAGAGTTCATTGAATGCATAGGCAGAATAACCACTAGGATAGGTAGTTCCTGAGAGTCTTTCATTGTAATAAATAACATATTGCCCGTGTACTGGACAGGCAATGTTGACCACGGCCGGAATGGTCGCTCTTGTGTAGCTCCTATCGCGGAAACAAAGATGGCCGTCTCGTCTACTGGTTGTGTTGGATACGTAGACATGAAATCCCAAAAATCTCGATGGTAAGTTGTTATTTTCATCTAAAAAAAAAACACCAAATAATTATTAGCGAACCATCAAATTTTACCGCGTTATTTTGTTTCAAAGATGAGAATGAGATGATGGTCTTGGTGGAGGGAAAAGACATAAGGAAAATGATAGGCCTGCATTGACGAAAGACTTAATTTTACGAAGGGCTTATTACTGAAATACCAGTATCAGATACATGTAAAGGCACTTGATTTTTTCTTTAGATTGATTGATTGTTTTGCTGTTTTCCGCTACACTCAACATTTTTTCAGTTATCTAGTAGCGCCCAGTTTTTATTGGTGAAAGACAGAACCCAGATACAATGTACCTGGGAAGAGGCCACCGACCCTCCAAAAGTAAACTGGGAAACTGTCTCACTTACAGGCGCGAGCGTGATTCGAATCCGCGTCGACCAGAGGTGAGAGACCGTGTGATTTTGAGCGCGATGCTCTAACCACTTGGCCACGGAGGCCCCTTTTATATTTAGAAAAAGAGAATATTTAATGTAATGAGTGTTAATGTTAAATAACGCAATTTAAAATCATTTTATCTGAATATTTAAAAACATTAAACAAGATAAATTGACTTAAACAATGTAGAATACATGCACCGGCATTCTAGATACATGATAACTTCCCTTGACAACAATATTATAATTGTTTACTTGAATAATACACTGTATAAAATTGTATATTTAGAATGATATGTATATCTTCAAAATAAAATATCAGAGGTTGATTTGCCTTCTCTTGAGTCTCAATTAACAATTGCGATGGGTACAAGCATCATGTGCATAACGTTTAGACCCCAGTATTGTTATTCAGTAGACACCTTACATTTAACAACTAAACATAGTACAGTCAAGGAATTTCAATATGGTGTCAAAGCTACTGTTTGAGGGAGCTGATCCTGGAATTCACCACCATATGAAGGTAAGTTCCAAGGCGCATTAAAGCAGACTCAAAAACGTCGATAAACGACATCATTTTTTTTCCGGAAATACAATAACGTGACAATTTACATCGGGAAGCCCTTAAATCCAAAACAGACGCAAATTGGAAAACGTATGAAGCCGCGCGTGACAGGGTCGGAGTACAAATCAACAATGCGAAACGCGACTTTGTGAACGAGGCAGCTTCTATCGATCAAGCACACGCCAAACTTAAAACTATGTGGGACCGTATAAACGAATTTCTACCTTCGAAGCGAACTCAGTCCTCAACACCACACTTAGAAGTCGACGGAGAGACAATCACGTGCCCTCACGAAATTGCAAATGAATTTAATGACTTTTTCTCTAATATCGGGCACAAATATGCAGCTAAATTTGACAATACTTTGCCCAGTGTTAACCAACAGATGCCGAAAGATTCATTTTTCAATACCTCTCGTCAGCTAACATTTTGTTATTTCTGAGGTTTTGTCTATGTCTGACTCAAAATCTACTGGTTTAAACGATGTATCTGTTAAATTTCGAAAAATTAGCATTCATGTAATAGGAGATATTTTAACACATATCATAAATTGTTCAATTAAGTCGAATGTTTTTATTGCACTGTATAAAACCGTGACAATGTTTGGTCAATAACTACGGTCTAGTGTCTGCTTTGCCTTTTCTCAGCAAAATTATTGAAAGACATGCTCAAAATTGTTTTTACGAATACCTAATACGTCACAGTCTTATCAATGAAAAACAGTCTGGTATCAGACCCAAGCATTCATGCGAAACAGCTCTTCATAGTATAATTGAAAAATGGTTACGAAACATTGACAATGGAAAACTTACAGATGTCTTATTTGTAGATCTAAGTAAAGCTTTTGACACGGTATATCATGACGTATTACTTCACAAACTACTGTCTTTTGGAATATGTAAAAATTTATACAATTGGTTTAAATCTTATTTGATTCATTGTATATTGTTTATGTCCCTCTCGAGAATCTTCACTCATATAGAGACATCATCACTGCCGGTGAAGGGCTGCAAAATTTCGGCCTATGCTCGGCGCTTATGGCCATTGAGCAGGGAGGGATCTTTATCGTGCCACACCTGCTGTGACACGGGGCCTCGATTTTTGCGGCCTCATCCGAAGGACCGCCCCATTTAGTCGCCTCTTACGACAAGCAAAGGGTACGTCACTCCATATGAGTGAAATACTCTCAAGAGGGACGTTAAACAATATTCAATCAATCATAGGGCAAATACACAATATTTTAGAAGATCTTTTACAATTTACTGTTCACAGTTATGGAATAATATGCCACAATTTTTAAAATATTACCCCACATTGGAAACTTTTAAATCCGCTTAACTTAGAATTTTGTTTCATTCCTTAAAATTTAAAACATAGATTTGTTTTTTGATTATTTTCAGTTTTATTTTTATTTATCTATTTTCAGTTTTAAATATGTAGATTGCGTACAAGTATGTATGCAACATACCTTCATATACTATTTCCTATTGTATTTGAATAATACTACTGTCTGTATATATGTTTTCAAGACCATAATGTAAACTAGTTTTTAAACTAATTGTGCTGTCCTGTTTAAATAAAGGACATTGTCATTGTTGACATAGGCCAATGTAAAAGATGGATTGGTATTTTACTGCATCTTTTGATAATCGTATTGACAGTAAAGATTTTGTCAGTAGGTATTGATGTATGATTAATCTAGTTCACCGTAAAACCTCCCATTTTCATCTATTTTCAAATATAGTAACTTGTAGATTGGTGTATTAATTTTACTTTGCCTGTTTAGTGCCATACCGTCAGTATTTTCATTGTAAATCTATTATTATGTTGTTTTGTCGTCGTTTTTCAGTATATCACCCTCTCAGGAGGCGGCAATAAAGTTTGGAAAAAATTACCAAGTCTTGAAATTGCACAGTCGTTATAATGATCTAATTTGCAAACACAAGCTATAACCAAATTGAGTGCTGTCTGGTGTGTTTCATACCAATTGTTAGGCTTTTATTTGTTATTTACACACTTATTTTGACTACGGATTGTTCCGTTTACCTGATCAAGATATAGAGCTCACTAGGGAGTTTGACCGGTCGACAGGGAATGATTTCTCCTCATAGATACCGGATCCAAGTTTTGGTTTTTCCAGACGCCATATGAGACTGATCACTGTTCGATATGTTGTGTATCTCATTTTGTGATATTTTTCGCATCCCAAAACAGCTTATTCCTTTGTGATATTGTAAACATGGTAAATGAATGGTATTTATCAACTTTGAAAAGATGACGTGTTCGTCATAAGTTACACCATGAGCCAACTTTTATAGAAGATTGGATTCTTGTCCGGGACGCAAAAATTCAGAGGATGATATTGAAAGGTTATAATTGTTTAAAACTTGGAAATAAACCCAGATAGATGCATAAATAGGAAATTACTATTATGAGTTATTTGGATTCATTTCAATTCTTTAGAAATTAAACAAAATTACCTATATCTCTTTAATTAAATTTAAAGCATATTAAAAGTGTTAAACAGTTTGAAAATTAAATGTGCTCATGATCTGTTCGCTGTAATTTGATGTTTCGTTTTGAAACACTTCATTTTTATAATGTAAGTTTAAATTGCATCAATATTTCAAACTTGAAAATTCATTCCCTCCCTCGTGATGAAATGCGATGATATACCTTTCATTATCTAAATTTGCACAGGTGTATTGAATTATATTAGAGACTAATTACCCCAGGCCAGGTTTTCCGTCCTGTAGTATATGGTTATGCTATGTATACTGACGACACCTCCTAGATCCACCCACCACTTTGCTGTTCTTTTATCATTCTTGGATAACGTACACTGTCCTCCTTTACCAGATAAGTCTGATTTCTGTCCGTCCACCGCTAGATCCGCTCCCCACTTAGAGGTATCATAAGGATACTGCTGCTGTGCAGGTTTTCGTAAAGCAATATTGTCTGAAGAATGAGCAAATGAAATAATAAATACAGGTACTGGAAACACTGCATATGGTAAAAAAAAGGATTAGTTTCTTTCTTTCAGAACTTTACATGACCTTAGCTTACATTGAATTAAACACGCAAGATTTTGACAGTGTGTTACCCCTTCAATGAATTAGAACACTGATATATTCATACACGTATCTTGTGATCAGTCATCAAAAAATGTTAAAAGTACTCTGATTCTACGAACAAGTTCCCTGAAGTTGATAGTAAAGGATACTGATATTCCACAGACACAATAGTTTTGGTGATCAGATCTTCTAATTTTCTGTTGGAATTCTCATGGGCACAAATTATGCTCCTTAATTAGCTGACCTTTTTGTATTCTTATGAAGCAGAATTTATTCAAAGTTTCTACATTAGAATAAAAAAGAAACAAAATCTTGTGGCCCTGACGACGTTTATCTATTAACAATTCTTATTGTCCTTCAAATTTTTATTTGATACATGGTAATGAAAAATTCTCGAGCGAGACATTAAGCAAGATACAATCAATCAATCTAATTTTTAGGGACTGATCCTGAAATTAATCGGAAGGGGGGGGGTGTGACTTAAGATCGTATATTTTCCTCGCAAAAACAGGCAGGGAAAACACTCCTGCAAATGAATTTTTTTTGCATCTTTATCACTTCTGGTTTACTAAACAGCTGCTAAATAGAAAAGGATAAATGGTATGTACTTTTCTTTTAATATGTCTATAGCGGGATTTCAATATTCCTCTGATACTTTTAATCCATTCTGACAATGTATCACGTTCTTCTTTATATGTCATATTGTATATTTTGAATTTTAAACCCAAAAGAAGTAGGTACAGTTTCTAAAGTCATTTGGCCCAAAATATCGATGATTTAACTTTGATTTCACTTGGAGCTCAAACCCTGGCGTTCAAATAAGGAATAGAATACTAAACCCAAAATCCGCTCAGTTCGATCAGCAAAATGATTTCTATCATATGACGAGAGCTAGAAGTTGGCATAAAATCGCAAAAATGTCATTTCCAATGAAAATATTCACTAATTCAGGTGATTTTCCTTTCAGAAAACACACAGCGCATGCGTCAAGCAAATTCATATTCAAGTATGTTTTTCATCTAAAAATAATACACAATGTATATAATTTTCAATTTGCTCGACAAATGCGCACATCTTTTCCTGAGCAATGATCTGTATGACATTTGACAGTTTTCAGGCTTATTTTGAAAAAAGGGCGGGAAATGTCTTATTCATGATGTCATAATTTTATCAAATTAGGACAAGAAATATTTGTAAAACACATATGGGTTAAACACACACATCATTTAATTGATAGTAGTATGACCAATTCAAAATATTGAGCAAACAATATCTTCCTATGTCAGGAGTGGATTGACCATGTGACCTAAAAATCAATAGGGGTCATCTACTCTTTATGCTGTACCAAGTTTGGTGTCAATCAAGCAAATAATTTTCAAAATATAGGAGACAATATGCTACTATGTCCAGTTCAACCATTGACCTTTGACCGTGTGACCACAAAATCAATAGCGGTCATCTTTTCCTGAAGATATAGCAATGTACTAAGTTTGATGTCTGTCAAACAAAGGATTCTCAAGATATTGAATGGACAGTATATCCCTATGTCTAGTTTGACCTTTGACCCTTGACCATGTGACCTCGAAATCAATAGGGGCATCTTCTCCTGAAGATATACCAGTGTATAAAGTTTGATATCTGTCAAGCAAAGGGTTCTCAAGATATTGAATGGACAGTATATTCCTATGTCCAGTTTGACCTTTGACAATGTGACCTCAAAATCGATAGGGGTCATCTACTCTATAGGATGTACCAGTGTACCAAGTTTGATGACTGTCAAGCAAAGGGTTCTCAAGATATGGAGTGGACATTATATTTCTATGTCCATAGTGCTTTGACCTTCTGACCTGAAAAACAATAGGGGTCTTCTTCTACTCATAACCAACCCACCTATGAAATATCATTATCATCAAGTGAATGGTTCTCAAGATATTGAGCGGACAACATGTGGTCTACCGACCGACCGACAGGTGCAAACCAATATGCCCCTCTTAATATCATTCTGATTAAGTTGACATAGTATACCTGTCATATATTTTACTTTCTTAAAACGCTGATTAAGGTTAATTCCAGATACATTTTATAAAGAGAAATTTTTGGGGCCTTTTTATGCATACAATCGTACCTTGTTCTTTACAATATAATATACATAGATCTGAAGTAAATATAGATTTACGTTTACAGTAATGATAAGCAATAGACATATATGTATACCCAGCAGATGGACAAAGGAAATTTAAAAACTCATTTTCAACAAACGCCATACCATATCCGGAGGACAGTTGGAAAGCCACAAAAACCAAGCATACACGTAACATGATGGCGGCCTTGATCACAACACGGGAGTTAAATTTCATATACTATATTCATAAACGGTACAGGTAACACGTGAGTTTGTTTTAAATGTCGGCGTTTCTATTTACAGCCAATCATTGAGTGGTTGTAAAAAGTTGTTCTTGCGTATCCAAGTTTACCTGAGTACAGGTTTAAAGTAGTTAGTGAAATTCTGAATTCGTTGCCCATCGTGCAACAGACCTTGTTTGCTGAGATGTCTTGACAGTCTATGACTGATTTCCTCGCACCATATAGAGAGATTGATGAAGAACATTTGCTCAAAGAATCCACTGGAGAAGGTACTACTGAACGTGAAGTATCTGTACAACAATCTGCTGACAGTTCCAGAAAGTTCAAACCTCGCTGATACATTCAACTTATTCCGCACGTATCGAAGCTGGAAAGTCTCAAAGAGGAGCTCTCTGTTTCAGGTAATGCTATACATGTAGATAGCATTACTAAGTGTTGAGAGAGAGAGAGAGAGAGAGAGAGAGAGAGATTATCAGATGATTATAACATAACTTTAATTCTGATTTATTGAGCGACTTAAAATTGACTTGAATTAATAAATAGAGTAGAATTTTCTAGGTCCGCCATATTTCTCTGCTTAGTGCTTATCCGCCATATTAGATGAATTTTCTATTGTTTACATATAATATAAGGGAATGAGTTTAGCTACGTTTCACTTCACATCAGTGTTTCCGATTTACCTGTCAGGAAGCGTCGACAGGTAACAGGTACATCTCCGATACTAAACTATATGGCATCTCAAAGAAATGAAATAGTTTTAGAATACCATGCAGTGCTCAAATTTACAATAAAAATTACAGTAGTGAATAATTCTAAAAGCTTTGAATAAATAAATTTAGAACGGCTTTTCTTTACGAGAATGTACATGTATGTACAGTTGCAATAAACATGTTAAAATTATACAAAAACGCGGAGAAATATTTTATCTATTATCTATTGTTAGAATGGAATAAGTAAAGGGCATGCAATTTATACCATTTACACTCACTTCAAGCAACATGAAATACATAAATACTACAGTAACGGTAACTTACTGTGGTAAGTAACTTATGCAAACAGTTTCAGTTTACTTTATTCACTCACACCATATTATGGTACATGAGGTACAATATTTACAAATAGAATATATTATATGCAAGATACACGTAAAAAAAAAAAGCAGGGAGTTGTTTTATATACATAAAATGAGTTAAGGAGGACAGAATTGGTCATATATTTTAGATGAAAAACTACACAATTTGATAAGTACATTAGGGTCTGAAGTTGACATTAACTCTGAAAATTGCGCATGATCATATAATTTGCGTATACAACATTGTACGAGCGTGTATTTATTTGTACGAGTGTGTATTTACTTCTTACGTACTTTTCAATAGATAATTTTTGTTTTGGCTTTTACTTAGGGATGAGAGGCGCCCTCTGAACATGACTACTGCGATGTAGAATATGGAATATAATTCAAAATAATGGTCTCTCAGCATAAATAAACTAGTCCATCTTAAATGGGTATCATAATTCAAACTTTCTATCCAGAAACACACCATGCCAAACACGCGAAGTACTTGACTGTACATTTATACAAGTTGGCATTGCGATTAGAAGTATATAATCGATAAAAAAAATTATATTCAATGTGTATGAATGTCTTTTAATGTATTCTACCACTTTATAAAAAGAAAATATTTCTTCGAATATATAAATATACATGTACAGTAAAAATACAAGGGCATGTAGCAACATAAAATGTCATAACGACGCAAAATGTAATAACGACGCAAAATTGAATAAAACAATAATTATTATCTTCAATTACTGCAGTTTATACTAATTTGGCGTTCAATAGATCTTGTATATGTATCACATTTTGTGTTATTACATTCTGCATTAAACTCAACGAAAATTGTACAAATGCAAAATTTGATAATGGAGTTTATCATATTCTATGTCATTATCAAGGGGAGGGGACAAGGGGGGCTGTCCCCCACCTTTATTAACAATTTTTATTTGTTATTTTGTAATGCAAGTAATACTTCTTTGATGACCCCCAATTGACCCCAGCTTGAAATTTCTTATACAATAGTAAAAAAAAAAAAAACGCCCACCACTACCTTCAATTAAGAAAATGAAAATTGGGTTTAAAAATTATGAGACACTAATAGTAGAGCATTCTAATCACACCACCCACACTCAATCTCCAACGATTAAGGAAAATGAAGTGTGGGGGTATTGAGGCATTCAAAGCAAAAGGCTCTTTCACTCACACACACCCTCCTACGAATTAAGACTTTGAACATCGGACGAAACATCTTGTTTTGTTTGAGGTTTTTGTTTCCTTTTATTGTTGTTCATATATGTTTTTAAATTATTATCATTTTGCATGACAAATTTTTATAAAGGTTCCAATTTTCTGGGGGGGGCGGGGGGGGGGGGGGGTCTCTTCCAGTTGCTCCCAATCCTCTCCCTTTGAAAATAACGATACATGCCTGGTTATTACATTGTGTCGTTGCTACACGTGTATACTAATTGTATAATGTAGAATTGCGCCCTTTACCAAGTTTTCCTTTATTCACCCAGTGTAAGGAATGGTAAACCAAATCACAAAACAAAGTGCATAAAGGCCAAGCTTATTTTTAAGCGTAGGAACTTCATTCAGTATATAATGTTTTATTTATTTTCTATGTATTATGAGTATAACGTTCTCTTGTAAGATATATATGCATTGTAAAACACCTTTGAGCGTACATAGTGTATGAAAAGGGTGCTATATAAATATGGTATTATTCACGATGGTATTATTATAATACATGTATAAATAAATGTATTCAGAAAAATCGCATGCTTGCATGCATTGCAGGACTATAGCATATGTGTGTTTTAACGTTTCTCTAACACGTCATAATGATTACTTTCAGGCTTGAGTGTAATATATGCATAAATATTTTCATTTCTTAGATATATACTGAAAATAAACATACCACTGTATATCGACATTTCAAATTTATTCGACAAGATATCAGTATTTATAAAGCAATGGAATCCGTGTTGGGGTTTTATTTGATATGATACAATGTTAGTATGCATTAAGGAGGTATGCTACACCAGAGAAATTTGATGTAGATGAAAAGTGTAGGATATGTACAAAAATATTTTGAATTTGAAAATTTGAAAATTTACTTTATTTTGTCAAAAAATACAGTTTTAGTAGAAGGTAATCTGAAAAAAATTTAAAACCCCTTCTGGACTCGAACCTGCGACCTACAGTTCAGCAGTCGGTATTCTAACCTACTGAGCTACTCGGCTAGGTATTTAAATGGAAAAGGAAAAGTCAAATATTGCTGATATCGATTTTGTCATCTATGTTTTTAAAGGAAGTCAGCCATTATGACGATGTAGAGTACTACCTTAAGTGTTATTTGCAAAAGGCAAAGGTATAAAGTTTAACATCATATTTTTCGATTTGTAGCATCTATATCTTTATGGTCACGACAAAACATTACATAACTCCTACCCGGATTCATACATGTCTAGTGATTTAGATATCAATAAAACAAAGCTGCATAGTTGTAGAGGGTTTTTTTTCTTCTTCTAATGAGTCAGGTGAAATTAAAAGAAAGAAACTCGCATTTCCATTCCATCACATGTAGATGCACTTTAAAATCAATTTTTGCTCTGACCGAAAGCACATGTTTCTAAATTTTCGGGGACGAATCTTACAAACAAAATAATTCTAACATACAAAGTCCGTAATTTCTACTTGTAAAGTTCAAACTAATATGATTATATATTTTTTTGCATTTCTTACGATGAATTCAATTAAATGCACATATATAAGCACCGATGCAACTCCTGTTGGTTTCCAATATATTGTCAATCACTTTTAAAATAGCTGAAATATTCTAATGCTCGTAAGCTTACACTTATATCAGTGATCAATTTTCTTTCCTTTTGTGAAATTTAAAGATATTTTACATTGTACAGTCTCTCTCTCTCTCTCTCTCTCTCTCTCTCTCTCTCTCTCTCTCTCTCTCTCTCATACAAAGTGACTGTAAATACTTATATGATTCCCAAAGAGACAATCAATCTTGAAAGTTTTACTATATTTTCGTTTATATCTATTACCTTATACATATATATTTGTGTAATCAACTGTTTATTTTGCATTGCTAATGTAATACCTGTATTTTCACCCAGATGTATATTTCCGATCATAATTCCCTTATTTATATATCTACCTTTGTATGTGATCATCGTAAAATTTTGAATTGTGCACGCAATTAATGTATCCAACCAGATACTCGGTGTATATATGTAAGTACGTGCATGATCAGATTCCTAATTTCTATAAACTGCAAAACACCTGACCATGAGTGCAGCATTCAATACAGGAAAATATTCGACTCTCGTAACTGAAGACATCCTCATCGGCACGGTCGAAGTGTGTCGCAGTCTGTATAATGGAATGACAACGTGTTGTTCTGTCGAGATACAAACGGAATTTGTCATTTTGTTACGTGGATTTATGAAAATAAAGAGAATCTAACATTTTCTGTAAGTGCACATCTCCGGTACCAGTTGAATAGCTGTCCGCATTTGATGCCGGGTTTTTCTTCTTCTTGTTTTTGGGTTGTTGTTTTTTTCCCTGGCGATTACGATACATATATGTGCATTACATATTTTTATGCGCATGCACCTGTATTTTGCAAAATATATATTTGATGCTCTTTGCTTATTTCATTCTATCAGTATGCAATACGCAACTTCCGAGATATCAGCTCTTCTGTGATGGAGGTACTTTAAGTGTTCTGTTGAACGCTTGGGTGGGTATAAGATACATGTATATACATATATGTATACTATAGACTAGCTATGTAAAGACGGATAAAAGTCATAAAAGAGTATATAGTTTGCTTATATCAGCTTTTGGCATACTGACCATATCAAAAATAATATTTGTTTGAATTAGACCATTAAATTAAATATGAAATTATTTTTTTCTCTTCTGCACGAGTGATATTTTAAATATAGAAAAATTGTGATTACGTGTATCAATTTTTTTGGGGAGCTAATTTATTATTAAATACTAATAAACTTACTAATATTGTTTATCCCTGCAGATTGGGTGGTTACATGATGTCTGATAATCGGCCTTAAGGGAATACATGAAGGGAGCGATAAGCATTTGTACCCTCCGCGTGTGGACCATAGTATGTTTTGCGTCTCACTGTGCGTAAGAGTTCCACAAACGGAAAGAACTATTGGGCAATTTTTGGAAATTCTATCAGTATGTCATTGGCAAATGATTTATCCGCATTTATTTCATAATAAACTGCAAATACCTGCATGCACTTGCAAGCATGCATGAAAACCTTTTTGTCGCATTTTGGTATAAATTATCTAAACTTTCAGAATGTATCACTAATGTACAAAATACATTTTGTAATTTTGAGCAATGCATGATGTTTCAAGACGTGATTTTACTTATTTCTCATTCCCTATACATTACTATCGCAGATGTACACTGGTCGAGTCCATCTAGAAAATCACTCAGATAATCACACTAGGGGTATATATGTATACGGGTAGAGTCAATTAGGCTACCTGAAAGAAATATGGCGGTTAAGATGAGAAATGTGTATGTATTTATTAATTCATGTCAGCTTTAACAAAGCTATGGAAATGTTTCAGATCCCACTACTGTAGGGTATGTCACGGGGCTTATAGGCAAGCTAAATATAAGAGGAACAAACTTATTATAATTGCAGATAAGTCCCATGAAGGTTGGACTATGATCAAGGATTACGAAAGTGATGATCTTTCATCTGATTCTGAAGAAACACGCATGCGCCAGACGGAAAACAAAGCCTTCCAACCACTTAAAGAGAAACACCGAGTACAACCCTACCCGAAAAACAGGCACCACTGCACCCAGCTCTAATGCCAAGACTAATTCCGCCCCTTCTCATTCCTTTCGTGGTTTCAAATTTAAACAACGCACGGAACTCTCTGCATTCGACATGTGTTTCAACTGTCACCGATACGATCACTGGAAATCCGCCACTGGAAATCATCCTGTCCAGCCCCGCCACTTGAAATCATCCTGTCCAGCCCCGCCACTTGAAATCACCCTGTCCAGCCCCGCCAAAACCACCCAACTCCAACTCGAGCATGTCAAGCGCAACACAGTAAATCTGTTCATAATCAGTACGTATCTCCGTATTTCTCTCATTCACTTTTGTGTGAACAGATTGAGTTTTTCTTGAACCTAATTGAGTATGTGGAGTAAATGCCTACACTTACAGGAAAAGGAGTCTGTTCTATATAGTTAACGCTGAATTCGTTATCAAGTCGGTTTCAGAGCTTTTAGAGATTGGATGAAAGATGAAGACAACGAATAGCGACCAATCTCTGAACTCCTATAAACGTCTCCACATAAGTGAAAAATTCTTAAGAGTTACATTAAACAATATACTATCAATCATAACTCCTTGATATTACTTTTTTCTACTGTAGAATGTTGAATGAAGTGAAGATACAGGTTTATATACAAGTCCATTTGAATAAAGTAATAAAGTCTGCTGGACTGGCACAGGCGAGCTGTTCCTATATCTGTGTTTGAGTTTTAGTTTATAAATAATTTATGTTCGTTTGAAAAGGTGAATTGGAACATAACATTGATGTGTTGAAGGGTTTGAATGGGTGAACGATAATGTTTAAATGTTCCCTGATCTTAATCAACCAATGCGTAACACTTCCAATGCAGTGTACTTTAAACATTTTAAAAATCACATGAATATGAGATTAATCATTTTTCATGCATTGTGCCTATTGACAAAATGCATTGCAGAATCTGTTTATAAACCACAGCTCGTTACGCGTGATAATTCTTCCAAGTCACTCCGTCGATTACGTGGACTTATATTTACTAACAAAGGACGAGATGTCAACATAAGCAATATTCCTGGTCATACACAGTTTCATCATATTGCAGTATTTACATCCCGTCGACAATTTTTCACAGAATTTGAGACGTCACCAATTGTAGATGTGGGTGAAGTATTAGATCTATACTTAACGCTCAGGACCGTAGGTTCTTTAACATGCCAACGCCTACCGCGACACGGGACCTCCCTTTTTTTAAGATCGCAGCCAAATGATCTGTGATTCTCATATTTACACTGTTTCGCTCTTAAGGAGGTATGCTACACCAGAGAAATTTGATGTAGATGAAAAGTGGAGGATATGTACAACAATATTTTGAAGTTGAAAATTTTCAAATTTACTTTATTTTGTCAAAAAGGACAGTTTTAGTTGAAGGTAATCTGAAAAAAATTTAAAACCCCTGCTGGACTCGAACCTGCGACCTACAGTTCAGCAGTCGGTATTCAAACCTACTGAGCTACTCGGCTAGGTATTTAAATAGAAAAGGAAAAGACAAATATTGCTGATATCGATTTTTTCATCCATGTTTTTAAAGGAAGTCAGCCATTATGACGATGTAGAGTACTACCTTAAACTTGACGCAGCCATGACACGAGCGGAACTGAAACTCACGATTTCCCGGATACAAAGCGAACGATGTAAACAGAAAACAAGTACATAACACGTGATTACGACCGTATTGTAAATATATTGTGTATAATATTTCAAACATGATAGTGCGATAGCCTGTTTATGTTGTGGAATGAAAGATGACAACTAGGCTGGTTGAGTTCTACATTTATTGACACAAATTGGAAATCAGGATATCTGAGAGAGAGAGAGAGAGAGAGAGAGAGAGAGAGAGAGAGAGAGAGAGAGAGAGAGAGAGAGAGAGAGAGAGACCCTGTTTGTGGAACTAGGTAGTACTTAATCTCTCAATCAATTAATGAAGCTCTAGGTTTCAATTCAGTATATTCGTAATATGTCCAAATCTTCATATCTATTTACAGTTATGCTCAATATAAAATCCAGTCCTTCCTCTTTGAGAGCAGTGGCGTAGCTTCCATTGAGGCAACCGAGGCAGCTGCCTCGGTAAAAAAACAAACAAACAAACAAACAAAAACGCCTTTTACGTTGTTAAAATGTAGATAGCTTCTGGGGGCCACAGCCCCCCAGACCCCCTGCCTCGGTAATATTCGAACCCAAGCTACGCCTATGGAGAGTTGTCTGAAGTCTGACTTTGTTATGAATAAAGACTAGGGACTTTAAAGCGGGAAAATAGAATAAGTAAAACTATAGGTTAAGATAACCACCTGTCTGTGACAACACAGGTATAGATGCCCCTAGGCTGAAAGAGAACGTTGGTTTCAAACAATAAAGAACCAGGGAGTAAAAGGGTGTTGTATGTATGTAGCACTGAACAGTGTATACTGTTGATGACACCAATGAATATATATACATAATGATCAAGTGAGATAATTTAGTTTAAAAACACTTTCAAATATATTGAAATGATTTATTTCATTTTCTCACCACTAAGTAGATATGGAGATTACTTTGTATTAAATGCACCTATTATGCCATTGCAAAATGAATATGAATAAAACTACACCCTACTACGTTAGTGCGACAAGTAATGAATTTGCTTGATCTATTTACAGACAGGAAGGGAGATCATGCAAGGAACCAGACCGGGAATCGAACCCGGGCCCCCTGAATCACTAGCCAGGTGCTCTACCAACTGAGCTATCTGGCCGCCGGTGATCGAACTCGGCTGACCGCTACATACTCCCTCCTTAAATATTTTTGTGGTAGTGAGTGTGTGTGTTAATAAATTTTGAAATCCTAATTTAAATAAGTTTATACATGTCACTAAATTATAAAGTATTACATTAATTGCTTTCCATAAGGTTATATTAATAAACCCTTGATAAATTATTATGTCTAGTATGGATTTCCATAGGTTGTCATTAGTGACTAGTGTTGTTTATGGGTGATTGATTTTGGAGATTTTGGTTGGTTGAAAGTTTAGGTCAGGTGGTTTTCTTAGAGTTTTTTCTAGTCTATTCAATTATCTTCGAATATAACACTTTTGCCAGTTAAGCTGAATGGTTGCATTTCCTATATACTGTGATATTTCTTTTTATGGGACTTTAATCATTGCAGTGCAGGTCAGTTTATTTTAATCACATTGATGTCAAAGTATGAATGATATGAGATTATCAATTCTTTTGCATAGTATACTTTAAATATAACTAGGGATGTTATTTCTTGTATATAGGGTTACCTGATGTGTTGATTGGTCGTACAGGATTGGGTAAGGATATATGATTAGGAGTAACATACATGTGTGTATATTCTGCATAATTATATAGTATCATCACATGATCTGTATGTATTTATCATATATTCATTTCTTTATTGAATGAATAGTAAAGATTAGCAATTTATATTTTATTCTGATCAAATCAAGATACATATAGTATAAGTAATTTAATTTTACCATTTGTACAACACTAAGATAATTTCTGTGATATGAATATAGGTGAAATTATCTGTCTTTGTTTCATGTTACTGTGTATTATTTTATTGAATATACTGTAGTATGTTTGTTTCAGACTATAATTTACAGTGCCATCTAAATAAATACTAGATGTATTTATATGTAGTTTTTGTTATTATTCTCTGTTAATATTGGCCACATTATGTAATTCTTTTCATTTGTCCTGAGGAAGAGGCAGGTCGTCCCGAAAATTTTGCGGCCTGGTTGTTCGTGTCGTTGGTCATTTTAGTGCTTTGCATTTGCATATATATATATATATAAAGTCAAAAAATAAAATCCAATACTCAAACTTTTATCTATAGCGCTTTCGCCCTGCGGGCTCGTCAGTAGATTTTTAAACAATTGATTGTTTAAAAATCTACTGACGAGCCCGCAGGGCGAAAGCGCTATAGATAAAAGTTTGAGTATTGGATTTTATTTTTTGACTTTATTCTACCCCGATACCAAGAAAAAAGAATTTATTGAATATATATATATATATATATATATATATATATATATATATATATATATAAACATGTAAATATATACACTTATCGCTAATGTAAAGTTATGTTTATGTATGTGTAGCACGATCATTTTATTTACTAGGTTGGTTGTTAGCGATACCTTGTGAAATGGATCCTAACATGGATTTACGAAACTAACATTACGAAACGGCGATGTCCTTGACTCGGGAATCTGACCATCTGTTGACAGTAACGGACAGCATCGATCTAAACATTATGTTCCGACGTCAGCAACACTGCCAAGTACACCTTGATGTGTGTTTGCAGAAAAACCCAATATTACGAAACTGTTTCTTTTAACTCGGGAATATGACCACTTGTTGATGATAAAGGGCATTGTCAATGGTATATGAAGAGAACAGGCGCCAGAGGTGATGTGTATCTTACATGGTCCTCTTAAATTTACGATAAATAACTTTATCCCATTTCCATTGTCAATGACCGCGAACCGTGTGACAACGAGTCGAGAATTCCATCGTCATTGAAAGCGAGTTGGGTGGCCGAGCGGTCTAGCGCGCTGATCATATGCTGCTAGAAGATTTCGTTCCACACGTCGTGAGTTCAACCATGGGTAGGGTCGGAAGTGGGTATCCGAATAAAATGAAGTGAAATTAACTGGGCTATATATGTATCCAATCATAATTCATATCGATCACATTGACAAGCACTATCTGGATATAATTACTTGACACCCACCTTCGGGTGTTCTCAATGACACAACTTTATTTTGTGTACACCTAAAGAATGAAGTCTGTATAAAAATCGACTGTGGATTGTGAATGTAATCAATATATTTTAGAACTACATATATATTATTTCCTTTTTTATCTTATTAATGATTGTACGAGATCACTTTTCTTTAGATAGATAGAACAGTTAGATAGATAGATAACATCATTCATGAGTCTCTACAGCCCAGTAGCTAAGTTCTTCGTTACTAGCTTGAAAATACGGATGTATATTTAATTGTTATAAAATTTAGAAATTCATTTCAAAATTAAGGATGATCTCCCTCACGCATAGCTCTTATCCTTAGACGAATTTGACTCCACTTTTTTTGGCACACTGTTTTTCCCTATAATAGCTCTAAAACTTCATTGTTATTTCGGATTTCAAACATTTCAGTTGAGCATCACTGAAGAGACATTATTTGTCGAAATGCGCATCTGGTGCATCAAAATTGGTACCGTATAAGTTTTACATCAATAACGAGACTGAAATGAGACTTGATATTATCTCAGATCTTAGTACCAAGTCGGTGTTTATCGCCTTAAGGAATGTCCCGAGCTCGAGGGGTGGACGAGATACTTAAGGATAAATTTTAATTATCGCCATGATACTACACTGAGAAAATAATAGTATATGAAAAAAACTTTGAAGAAAAAATATATCTGAACACTAGCAAAACTAGATTTGAAAATCCTATTTTTACTGGTAAATACAAAACAACACATCAGACTATGATCATTAACATACCTGCTTGAAGCCATGCTTAATTTGGTCATTGTTTGTTATACTCAGATAAGGAGATTTCAATGAGTCAAATGAACTTACATCTTAAATGCCATAATGATATAATGTTTATATCCAAATGTTACAAAACAATATACCTTGAAACCATTTTGGTATTGTTATCGATTCTGTCTGATGACGTCAGTAGGAACACTGCAATTAGAATAAACAATATTGTGATGAATTATCTCACGATTTATTCAAGTAAAAGGATGAAGGTCATTGCCACAAACTTATACTTGGTTGTTTTTAGGGGAGGGGGGGGGGCTTAAACATACATGACTGTAGTCAGGTAAGTATACATGTAAATCAATAATTGCAAGACATTTAACCATTTCTGTTCCCGAGGTGGCTCTGTCATATTTCCAAAGATCATCGATTATCACAGGCGAAAACTGTTTTCTTATAATTCTGTCTATGCAATCCGTGTCTCCTGCTGTACATCTAAATAAGAAGGCGGTGTTTCGTTGTTTTCGAATCCAGAGTTATTATACCCGCTCTCAGCTGTGTCCAAAGACTTCAAAGATACCCCCCCCCCCCCCCCCAGTTGGTTCTGAGATGTGTTTATTCTCTCGGAACTTGTCGGATTTTACCGGAACCATGACTGGTTTGTAGGCATTTACTGAAAATTCCACATCCTGCTTTGCTTTAATGTCTTAAAACATATGAATTAACCATTTACTCTATCAATCTCAAACAACGTGTGAATTGTTGAGTACAAATAAAGATGGTATGGGTTATGTTTAGTGTTGGTAGAATGTTTAGTACCATGAACAATCGTTCAGAAATAGCTGACTGTATGCGTGAATAGGAGGAAAGTTTAGTAACTAGAGTTAATTAAGGACTTAGATAATGAATAATGATAGTTTCTTACGCGAGAGTACGTTTCCTTTGATTACAAAATAACATTTCAATATTCAGACATGGACAGTTGTTTGTTGATATAATTTGATAAATAACCGTATGTTTGTTTACTATTTCCATTACAGCAGATATTTTATTACATGGATATTATTATGCTGTCATCGGAATTCCTTATCTGTAGACAAGATACTGCTTGACGTTATCAAGGAATTGACGTGTATTTTATGGAAAGATGAACATTTTTTTATCATAAGAGGAATTTATTAGATTCGAATAGGCATGGAAGTATGTGTCGCGGTGTGAATTGTTTATGTCTCTAATGGATGAAGAGGGGTATGTGTGACAGGGCTTTATGCCCTTTAAAAATTCAAAAGGCGTTCTCCATCAGGTTTTGCAACATGAAATAACTCTAACTAATGCCATACATATGTCTTTTGTTTGTGTGTATGTATGTTGGTGACATCACTTCCGAGAATTGTTTCAGTCATTCCCAGCTCTAGATGAATTGTCAAGAATTTTAATTCAGATACGACACTCATCATGACGTCACCTAGTCACATTTTGTATGGTCATATCCGACCAGTGACTTTTGCTTTTTATGTCTGGTGTTTATTGTAGTAATAATTGATTAAGCGTGTTTGTTTCGACACAGCATCGGGATAGACATTCTGAAGAAAAAGAACACCCACCCACAGCCCCTTACAAAACGAAAACTCTAGTTAGTGTTTATTCTTTTAAGATTCTAATGTAAGTACTTCTCAAGGATGTTCATCGTTCTACAAAGCTCAGGATCCTCGAATTCTATATAACACCGCAGACATCGTCTGAACTTTTTCCTGAAGGCAGCAGAAAATCCTGTCAAACACGGGAATCAAATACTTGCTGTCCTTTTCATCCTTAGGACTCAGACCTAAATACATCTGAATGTTTATACAAATCAAATCGCACGAATGTTGATTTTACCTTTCATAGACATACGCGTTTTGTATCTATTAACTAAATATTCTGAAAATATTTTCACATTAGAAAGTCGCTATTTATTGTACATGGCAATTGCAAGTGAATCAAGATTTCAAACGATCTTGATTAATTAAGATGACATAAGCGTATGATTAACAGAGATCACTGGATTGTTTAGTTGCATTACAAGCGTGTATAGTAAACTGATCAGGACATTACTGGCATACATACAGTTACTGGATTGCATGGTGAACTGAGAGTAATGGGTATAAATAATTTATTATACAGGAATACATAATCAATTTAGAACTCTGGAGAAAATATTACTTCATATCGTTGGATTACTTGGGTAATGACATTACTGAAAAACATGGTTACAACGTAACGGACATTACTTTAGTACATTATTATTTGAGATCACTTGAGTATATGGTATAATACCGAGCGAAGCTCGGACGGGCCGAAGGACCGTCCGAAAAGCAATGCTCTAAAGCTAACACGCATGTAAAAGAATTTTTTTTAAAAAATCAGCAAATGAATAGAAATAATCTCTACATACGTTGACTGAAAATTTTGTGATCCATATGGGCGCCGCCATATTCTTTTATTCATTAGTTGCTTCTAGAGTTATTCGTTTTTTAATTTTGAATGCCAAAAATACAAGACTGACGTATAATTTCTAATTCAAACACTCCGTTTATTAGAAATGAATGGTGTGATTATTATTGTTACAGTTTTTAGCCAAGTATCAAATAGAAAAACAGTAATACGACTAAATAGATGAACGAGTTCTTGAGTTTCTTTAAATTAGAATATACGATATACTTACGGTTACTTTTTTACCATTTTGAATTTATTGGTTAATTTTCTTTAGTTTTGATTGTCTTTTTATTTGCAAACGAGGTTTGTTGTTGTTGTTTGCTTTGAAAGAGAAAATAATCGATGTCAAATGTAACGGCAAGGGAAATTTCATAAGAATTTTGTTTTATGAATCATTATCTACCGTACTTCACGGACTTATGATTATCACTTAAGACACGCCAATGGCCATTTCATGCTTGGCTCGGTCCAACGGTCACACCGCATACAAATAATTTATAATTAACAAGAGTACAATGTTAAATGAGATTACTGGGATATATGGCTGATTAACATTAGTGAGTATATGGTTGATTAAGATCTTCGGGTATATGGTTTACTGAAAATAATGGAGTACAAGTTTAACTGACACTATTGGAGTACATTATTAATTACTTTTTCTGGAATACATGGTTAAGTGACATTTCTAGAGAAGGTTATATGTCCCTTAGATTACTATGACATTTCTAGAGTAGAGGGTTAGATGTACCCGATACTGCTATGGTTACATGTACCTTCTATTACTATGTCATTTCTGGAGTACAGGGTTAGATGTACCTGATATTACTATGACATTTCTAGAGTAGGTTAACTGACATTGAAATAGTACATAGTTGTTGTTTTTGGTTTTTTTTATTGTTTTCATCATTTTCAACAAATACATATACACCTTTTACTCACACTCTCATACAGATTAAAGAAAGCGATATAGACCATTACATGTGTGTTCTAGTACTTATTGATAAAAAAAAGAAGAAGAAGAAATGTTGTTATCATTAATTGAAAAGACATTTCCATTTAGACCATAGAGAGTGCATAGTTAATTGACATTGCAAAAGTACAGGGTGGAATTGGATTACAAGAGTGCATTATTGTATTATGGAGTACAGCCCTGTGCTGACGACTACCACGGTGGCTGTGCCGAATACCACAAGTAGGACATGGTGTACAGAACGTCAAGGCCCTCACTGAAAGTACCCGGATATAAACAACAATTAGTATACATAAAATCAAGGTCCTCACTGTTAGTACCCGGATGTAAAACAGCGACTAGAATACATGATATCAAGGCTTAAATTGTAAGTACCCGGATATATAATAGCGGTTAAAATACATAAAGGTGAGGTTCTCACTGTTACTACCCAGATATGAAACATGTACATGACTTTGTTATATTCTGGTCGCAGTAGCTCAGTGGTACATGTAGAACGTTCGCTTACCGGGAGGTTGTCAGTTCGAGCCCGCTCGTGCAATGGCCGTGTCAAACCTAAGATATTAACATAGGTAGTGATTCATCTTCAGCCAAACGCTCGGCATTTAGAAGTGAGAATCACAGGTCTCTCGGACATGACCTTAAAATGAAAGTCCCGTGTCGCGGCAGGCGTTGGCACGTTCAGAAATCCTCACTGCTACGGCACTGATCGCTAAGCATAGGGCTACAGGTGCGGTATTTCAGCTACACATGGCGACGTCTGAATATGAGTGAAAATTTGTAACGAAACTTACGATTGTTTAATTGAATGATTGATGTTTTCCGCCACACTCAACAATTTTTCAGTTATCTATTGGCGCCCAGTTTTTATTGGTGGAAGAGAGAACCCAGATACAATGTACCTGGGAAGAGACCACCGACCTTCCGAAAGTAAACTGGGAAACTTTCTCACTTACCGGCCAACGAGACTTAAAACAAACACACAATACATTGAAACCGGCGTCACTCCCCTAAAATTTTCAAATTTAAGGTAAATCGTTGTATCTTGTTTAGAAAAATGTACTAAACGATAAAAGAAGCAATAATTTCGTCCACTCCCGGAGAAATGAATAACAAAATCTTTTGATTTCTTGAAATACTTTATTAGGAGAACTTAATTTTTTTCCAAAACCCTTAAAATTTGCGTCATTTTTATTAATTTCACCTTATAACAAGAGACCCACAGACCTTATCGGTCACCTTAATACTAGTGAAAAAGTATCACTAATTTCATGGGCTATGAAATCTAGAAAAATATCCTGTTCTGAATATCTAAGCTAAATTCTAATGTTCAGCAAGAGTATAAAACAAGATGTGTTCTTAAAACTTCACTGCCCTCAAAATGCATACAATGATGAAAGGCTTTAAATAATAGGTGTATTAACATTAAAACATCAAAAGGTATGACTAATTTGGACTCATAAAGTCATAACCCTGGGTTGTGAAATTCACCATTTTTTGTACATCCTTTTCTGCTATTCCTAAGTATGCATTTAGATTTTATACAGTATCAGCAAACTTACACATAAATACTATATACTAAATTTTCCCCACCCTGGGGTCAAAACCTGTACTCTGGGGTAAATCAAATTTACAATTTTGGTAAAAGACCACCTGTTCTATCCATTTAGTTTCAATTTAGTATCAAAAACACTAAAGAAAATGTTATTTAAGTGTTTTACACATAAACACTATATAACAAGTTTGGCCCTGCCCTGGGGTCAGAACCCCTACCCCGAGCATCATTAAATTTACAATTTTGGTAGAGGCTTTCCTGCTCTACATCACTATGCATTCAGTTTTTCTTAAATGTGTGTGGTTCTTGAGAAGAGTTTTGAAAATTTGTCATTTTTGGGCAGTTTTTGCCCTGCCCTTAAGGCCCCAGGGGTGCAGGAATCCTGAAATTTACAATCTTTGTTCCCTTTGTTCCAAATATGTTTCATACCAAATTTGAAAAGAATTGGAATGATAATTATCAAGAAGAAGTTAAAAATGTCTGTTCTTCACACATTTAATAACAGACCATTTTGGCCCCATCCTGATACCAAAACCCCTACCCCTGGGATCATTGAATTACAATTTTGATAAAATACTACCTGTTCTTTTTAAATATCTATTTACTTTCAATTTAGTATCAATAGCACTAAAGAAAATTTTATTTAAGTGTTTTACACATAAACACTATATAACAAGTTTGGCCCAGCCCTGGGGTCAGAACCCCTATCCCGGGAATCATTAAATTTACAATTTTGGTAGAGGTTTTCCTGCTCTATATCACTATGCATTTAGTTTTTCTTCCATGTGTGTGGTTCTTGAAAAGAAGATTTTTGAACATTGATCAATTTTGGGCAGTTTTTGCCCCACTCCTAGGGTCCCAGGGATGCTGGAGTCCTGAAATTTACAATGTATGCCCCCCTTGTCCCAATGATACTTCATAGCAAATTTGAAATGAATTGGACTGGTAGTTATTAAGAAGAAGTTAAAAATGTTCAATTGTTAACGCACGACGGACGACGACGGACGAAAACCAATTGCAATAGGTCACCTGAGTTTACTCAGGTGACCTAAAAATGATAGAAAATAGTACAAATGACTAAATAGGAGATATATCTCAAGCTCTATAAAACCTGTAAAATCCAGGACCTCAAGGCGGCCCCCAAAACCCACTGCCTCATAAAGTGCCCCACCCCCACCCCCCGTAACCACAATTCCTGGATCCGTCCCTGCATTGTGCTATATGATGATGTGTTGTAGCTTTATACATACATTGATGGAGGAGGGGCTGTGGTAGTCGTCATGATTATCAACAGTTATCGGCCTTTGTACAGTTTTCCGTCGAGAACGGCAGTGAATTAGGCGTATCACCTACTCTGTAGGCGCTAATACTAATCCAGAACGGAAGCGCCAAACCGAATACACCCCCGACTACACCTCCAGTATATCATATATAGAATTATCTGAGCGTATCTGTAAGTTATTCCTATGACACGGGGCGTCGCCTTTCTCGGTCTCATACGAAGAACCGCCCCATTTAGTCGCTTCTTACGACAAGGAACCAATTCTAACCCGGATCCCTACAGGACTAGGTAGATAAAGACTCGTTTGAGTGAATACTGCAGTAAAATGAGATCGGGAAAAAAGATACCACAGAGTCGTCCACTTCTACTTCATACTTAGATATTTTATTGAAAGTAGATTTTAACGGCAAACTGACAACTCTACTTTATGACAAACGGGATGATTTTAGTTTCTCCATCGTCAACTTTCCATATTTATGTAGTAATTATCACCTGCATATGGTGTTTATATCTCTCAACTGATTCAATATGCAAGAGCTTGTTCTGCGTATGGTCAGTTTTTTAAATCGAGGTAAGCTATTGACAAACAAGTTGATGGTACAGGGATTTCAACAGTCTCGATTGAAGTCAGCATTTTACAAATTCTATGGCCGTTATAACAATCTAGTTTGCCAATAATACCTATCATTGGGTCAAATGCTGTCTGACGTGTTTCATACCGTTTGTTAAGCCGTTCGTGACACACTGATTTTGACTACGGATAAGTCCGTTTACCTGATCAAGATATAGGGCTCACGGCGGGTGTGACCGGTCGACAGGAGATGCTTAGTCCTCCTAGGCACCTGATCTCACCTCTGATGAGTCCAGGGGTCCGTGTTTGCCCAACTATCTATTTTGTATTGCTTATGGGATTTATGAGATTGATCACTGTTCGTTATATTCACCTTTCATATGGTAAAAATGTACACGTGCTAGCGCTTTGTGAAATCACATATTATTGCTACATGCAATTCTTAGGGGTACTATTTAGTCCCCTATCGACGAAGGTTTTCATTAAGTTATGGGCCTTGGACTTAGAAAAATAGCATGAATGATCAGTTCTCCGGATTATTTTTTATATGCTTGCAGATATTCATTTGATATTTGGTACATTGCTTTTTTATAACAAGTTACAGATCAAGTTCGAATTTCGTCTCGGTCCGTTGATTTTTCACTAAATTATGTCCTTTGGACTTAAAAAAATAGCATGAATTATCAGTTTTCCTAATTGTTTTGTTGTTGTGCGTACAGATATTCATTTGATATTCAGTAAATCATGATGATTGCTTTGCAATAACAAGTTACAGATCGATTTTGAAGTTTTTCTGATCTAGTCTTTGTACCTGAATAGTAGTTGATTTCCAACCATTCCTATTCTGGTTTCTCAATCTTCCCTTTAAACATAACCTTAGTCTCATAATGAACTTCGAATATTGTTGCGGTCCAGTATTTTTTGCCTCCGGTAGGGGTCTATGCAATACTTTCAGAATGCTTGTTAAGGTAGTACTCTACATCGTCATAATGGCTGACTTCCTTTAAAAACATGGATGAAAAATTCGATATCAGCAATATCTGACTTTTCCTTTTCCATTTAAATACATAGCCGTTAGCTCAGTAGGTTAGAATACCGACTGCTGAACTGTAGGTAGCAGATTCGAGTCCAGCAGGGGTTTTAAATTTTTTTCAGATTACCTTCTACTAAAACTGTATTTTTTGACAAAATAAAGTAAATTTGAAAATTTTCAACTTCAAAATATTGTTGTACATATCCTCCACTTTCCATCTACAACAAATTTCTCTGGTGTAGCATACCTCCTTAACACTATTTCTCATCGATCAATAACGTAATAATTAGCATCATGGAAACTGTAACACTATTTTGCATATGACTTGAAATATTTAGATTTTCAAAACTGACCAGTGTCCGATGAAGCTGTGAATTCACAGGTGTGATGACAGTATTACGTTGTTACCTGTACGTCCAATTAAAACACGTCACGAAGGCGTGATGTTTCTCCATTTCTTTACTACATGATGCAATACCAACGTAAATTTAGTACCTGGAAGTAAATGAAACTGCGTAGATCGGTACTCTAATCAGGCCAGGGGGTTATCTTTCTCTGAGGACCTGTAGAGGTCTATCAATGGTATCACGTATCGGCAACCGATTTCTTGCCTATCCTTACATGTACATCAATTTTCTTGCAATTATGATACGTAAATTGAAACCCAGCTTAAATGAAGATACAACTGAATATCCACGCATGCGCGAAAAACTGTCGAGTTTTCAACATTATATAACGTTATAGTTTCATACTGCTGTTAACCTGCTGCTTATGGCCTTGAGGTGCAGGGTGTCAAGTCCCTATTTATTCCTATATTTCCCTATAAACTTGAAGATTTCTATATGTTCCCTATAAGTCATTAAAATCTCTATGAAGCCCTAGATATCCACACACAGAAAAATTGCAGTCCTATTTTCAAAAATGATCAAAAAAAAAAAAAAAAGAAAGAAAGAAAGAAAATAAAAAATCCAGGAGCTGATGCTAGATTTATATTTAATTCGATTTTTATGAAGAGAATAGCTGTGATGATTGTATACGAACTGTCTATTGGATAGAAAACTGTCCACATCTGAAAGGATTTTGTCTTTGTTTAATATTATTTCTTCTCCAGTAAGATGCTATGCTTGCTAGATTTTTATGCAGAAACAATAAACCTTTATACAAATTCTTTCATAAAACCCCTATTTATTCTTATAAATATGCTGTAAAAATCCCCATATTTGCCTTATAAACGGCAAAAAAAAATTCCTATAATTTTAGACCAAAAGTGGCTTGGCAGCCTGGAGGCATTACTCCATTTCTAGCTACGGACAAGGTTTTGGTCACTGGTAAAGTAGATAAGTTAAAATCTACAAATGTAGGAACATTACTATTATTTTTATTATCATTAGGAGAATTTATAAAGCGCACAATTTTACAAACGAAAATGCAATTAATGGCGCTGTACATGCAAAATAAATTAGAAAATACACAAGTTTACATATCGACTGATTTAATATCAACATATACTGTAGCAAGTGTCCATGGAGGAGTAATAAGTTAGTAGAAAATACTGATATAATAAAACAATTTGAGCTGGCGCTTGAAAATAATATAATCACTGATTGTTCTAATGTCTGTTGGTAGTTCATTCCACACGGTAGGTCCCGATATGGCAAACGACCCGGAAGCATAATTATGTTTTGCGTTTGACGGCAGGGATACCTAGTGTTTTAGCTACATTGTTTAGGGAGCGAATGTTGTATGGTGATGTTCGAACGCTCAGTATTTCCCTAAAGTATGCTGGGCTTTCGCTATCATTGAGACTTTTGAAACTTTAAACTTGATCCGGAAATGAACAGGTAACCAGTGTAAATGCTTTAAAGCCTCTGTAGAAATGTCAGCCGACTTCCACTTTAGCACAAGTTTTGCCACACGATTTTGTAATAACTGCAGGCTTTTAACGGTGCATGGTTGCGCCCTCCCCCCTCCCTAAAATTTTCAAATTTAAGGTAAATCGCGGTATCTTGTTTAGGAAAATGTACTAAACGATAAAAGAAGCAATAATTTCTTCCACTCCCGGAGAAATAAACGACAAAATATTTTGATTCCTTGAATTACTTTATTGGGAGAACTTAATAAATGACTTAAATAGGAGACATATTTCAAGCCCGATAAAATCTGTAAAATCCAGGAGCTTCCGGGGGCTTCACCCCCTGGACCCCCACGAGGGCTTCGCCCTGGACCCACTGCCTCATAAAGTGGCGCCCCCCCCCCCCCGTAACCGTAATTCCTGGATCCGCCTCTAGAATGTGCTTAATGTAATATAAATTCAAGGAAATTGTTTTACATTTTTCACTAAATTTTTAAAAAGATAAATGTTTATCTAAATAATATCCTAGACACGTCATGCACGAAGATGTATTTACGTTTGCACCAATCACATTTATTGATTTGGAAGAAGACACAGATAACATTTGTTGACTTCCAAATACATTTTACTTGGGTTTAATTTAAGTCTGTTCAAATTCGTCCAGTTGTTGATATCTAACAAAACGACCTCCAAATTGAAAGACTGAGAATTCCATGGTTATCGAAAGCAAGATTTTTGTACCTTCCTTGCCTTTCGGGAAATCCACTCGCCCCGCTGCCACACGCTACAATGTAAATGGGATACAGTTATTTGACGTAAATTTAAGAGCATCATATAAAATACACACTGCATTTAGAATATTTTATAAACCACAGAGATTGTACCGAACTTTTAAATAGATATATAAAGTGGCCTGTAAAGGATATGCAAGAACCACACTGCATTTTTTGTTCCACGGGCCGTGAGTTCAATTCCGGGTAGGGAACAGGAGCGGATCCAGGAATTGCGGTTACGGAGGGCGCCACTTTATGAGGCAGGGAATCTGGGGGCCGCCTTGAGGCTCCCAATGGGTCCAGGGCGAAACCCTGGTGGGGGCCCAGGGGATGAAGCCCCCGGAAGCTCCTGGATTTTACAGATTTTATCGGGCTTGAAATATGTCACCTATTTAAGTCATTTGTACTACCATTTAGTCGCTTCTTACGGCACGCAAGGGGTACTGTGGATCTATTCCAACCCCGATCTCCACGGGGCATGGGTTGATCTGAATTTCTGGGCTTAGTTTGTTGTAATAAGTACAAAAACAAAATCCCTTTAAAAAATAAGGGAAGTTTCAATGACATTCAAAAGTTGAAATAAATTAAATCTCTCTAGTATAATTCTATTTAAATTCCTCTCTGTTTAGGACTTGTACTTGAGAAATCACGGGAATAAATTACTTTCCATGTGGTAAATTATATTCATTTCAGTTGTAAAAAACCCATAAATTTTGTTATCATTTTCGGAGGGGGGGGGGGGGTGTTTGTAGCACGCATGTCGTTAATGCATCGTCCACTTATATATGCATCTGTAAATAAACCACTTCTCCACTGCCTGTGAGTGGTAGAACTATTTCCCTCGGGTAACCATTGCTGTGGCGGGTTTGATAGAAGACCTATCCCACTCACAGCCAGTGGTTAAGTTATTCTAACTCGTTATCCATAGGAGATAATGTTAACACCTCATTCTGAACCAAGAAATGTACCTCCTTTATTGGTATCGACAGTTTTAAGGCGATAAAGCATTTTTTTTCACGTCACATCTGTCATATACTGCTTGACTATCCAGGAAGTATTCTGTTTGTCCTACTGATTTAAAAACATTAGGGGGTGTACCTATATCTGATAATGTGTAATGTCATAAATTATTCATTGAAATACATGTACCAGGTGCGTATACCCAGAAACGGGGAGGGAGGGGGTTAAGCCAACTTTTAACTCCCAACCCCACCCATCTTCAGTGAGAGCCAAAATGGCAAAATTAGCATTTTTGTTTTAAAATGTTCGATTTAAGGGAGTTACAATTCCCGTAAAAATCCCCTCTAGTTCCGCCAACGGATGGTATTAGTAACGGAGATGCCTGGGTGTTCATCATCTTAGACAGCGCGTACATCTCTCATTGCGCAGGGATAACAAATGCATCTCTATATTCTACGTATCCCACGCTGCGAGTCTCATTTCCTATCTGACAAATTAGTCTATACAGAAACCACGCGATATAAACTCCCGGGATCAATCGAAGAGTACAGGTATTGCCTACAATAATGTACAATGTATTCGATGTTTGAACATTGCAGTCTCTCCATTGTCGTTACACGACTTCACATACTGCGGGGTTATTTAAAATCGCTAATGTAAGTTTTCGGGGATTGCCATTTTCCGCTCTTTTTTAAAAAAAAAGATTTTTGTCTGTCCAGGCATATAGACTTTTTTTTTTTTACTTATATGAATTTTGTATTGCATTAGGTTTTAATTTCATAGGTTCATTAAAACGATTCACAATTAATTACACTGATAAAAAAGTGATTTCAAACTCTCTGAAATTATAGATAGAAGAGATGTGACGGAATCAATGGACACTTTACAACATTATTTAATTTACGAGCGAGGTTTTATTTTTACTTTTTGAAGTAAAACAATTAAAACAATTAGCCCAGTTCCGATGCAAAGTGCGTGCCACTCCTTAAGTGACATACAATGATATTGAACACAATTACCAGAGAGCCGGACCTCTAAATCTGGCACGCTTCAAAGTAACAGGGGACCTACAATCGATTTCTTCGAGGGTTATTGCTTTTCCAATAAAACTGTTGGACAGAAACGGCTAAAAATCTATATACGGAAAATCATGAATGAATTTTGCAACTTCATTCACAAAATGGATACGTATGTGTCAAAGATCGAGAACCACCAATTGGTGCCAGAGAAATTACACGTAACCATGGCAACCAGAAGTGCTGATGACGTATTCGAATATAATGGGCGACGGAACTGTCAGACCAAATAGTTTACAAAAGGAATTGACATCGAGAAGGTATCGATCAGAGAGAAAGAAGAAAAAAATACTTACAAACATTGTTAGCAAACGTTTGTGTTGCCTTTTGAATATTAGGGGCACCTTGGAAGCACCTGCACGTGAAAACACATCGTCCAAAAGGATTCCAGGAGACAATGAGAGGGCTAATTTTTTTGGTGTGTGTATGTGTGGCATGGGGTGCCCCGATGGGCAACAAAGGTAAGATAGAATTTATTTCTATTTAATTCCTTTTATATCCGTGAAAGCGTTTTATATGAGGGTGGTAGGGTATTTTCATTGCATTGCATTTTTTTTTGTGGGGGGGGGGGGGGGTATGTCCATGGAAGAAAATTATACATAAAACAAAATTCATGTAATCATGTAACACAGGTAAACAAAATGTATATTGATTGCATTGAATAAAATTATATTATATGAGGTGCTAGTTGAACATATTTGACATTTGTTACATAGGTGTAAAACACTACGATTGATTTTGTTGATAGCGAATTGTAATACCTGCAGACAGTTGAAATTCCCGTTTATACGAGTAAATGTAATGGGATTGTAATATTAATTCTATCCACGACGAGTAAATCATTCCTCTCAACGAATGAAAGGTTTATTCGTCAGAAACAAAGAATGATAGAATTATGTCGTTTTTCTCTAAATCTTACTCTGATCTCTTTAATGGTGCCGTCGAGCATGTATTTATCAACATATTGTAAGACTATTATTCATGAAAGATTAACATTTCCCATGTTTTATGCCTTCGATTTTTTTTGTACAAATTTTGATGGTGGTCATTTGCTCTGCGGTATTACACAATGCGCGTATGAATACAGAAGTACTTGATAAAAATATAGTAAATTTATATTAACGGCTGCGAGTTCCGACAGAAGTGAAGTAGAAGGTAAATATCAGAAATAAATTTCATTTTTGAAAATACATGGATTATGAACTTCACGCCAGCATACTAATGCGCTTCATAAAGTTTACCGACGCGAAGCATCGCAGTTCATGCTCTCATGTATTACTAAAAATGGAATTTATTTCTTACATATACACAACTGTCTGGAGGATATGCAATGCCTGTTTTGAAAGAGACAATTGTAAACAATTTCCATCTGTAATTTATTCGAATATCTTCGCGAATTTTCTTCACCAAAGTTTTCGATGCAGTCTCTGTACAATACTCACCCATCTGACCTTTTTTATTCGTTTTCCTATATAACTATAAAATAAAAAATTAAAAAATCTGCTAGACTTTAAAAAAAAAATGTTTTCAAGATGCCTCGATTTACCGTCCAACATAAAATCATTGCTCTGTATGTGAGACTTTCATAATAATTTGTCCTCTGTCATTACTCGCAGAACGTTTTGAAATGTAATTCAGCGTATATGTATAATACACCTAGCTTCATATAAGAAAATAGATTTCAAATAAATATTTTTGTCATTCCAAATTCTTATCGGGTTTCATTCTTTTCGATTTCTTTCGTATTTTTTTTAATAGGAAAAACGTAACCTTATTTGTATAACGTGAGAGCACATAAGTAATTCTTGCTAGAGATATCTAATTTTTTTTTTAAAGTTCAAAATCCATTTTGTCTCTCTCTTTCTCTCTAATAGATACATGTACATGAATTAGCGACAAGTAATACCGTGTTATTGCTTTATGTGCTTTTTATCATTTTTTTAATTTATTGATTTATTTTTTTATTGCATGAGCAGAATATGTATCCCAAGAAGCACATTTAATTCATTTGTTACAGGAAAGACCACGGACATGATTTTCCGTCATGTCACTCTACATGCCTGTGTTATTGTATCTGAAAAGTGAATTTCATTTTTTGAAAATACATCATATTATGAACTGGTACCTTTTACGCCGGTATACTACACGAAGCGCATTACATGAATTTTCAAGAATTATAATTTCTCCCATTTTCATTCTAATTTCATTTCTGTCGGAAATCCCATCCTTTAAAATATACATACTATATTTATCTGTGTTCATACACGCATTCTTTAAAATTACTGCGCGTTCATGATTCCAGGAAATGGCTATTAATACAATTTATAGAGATATTTAAAGTAGAAAATGGGTTTTTTGTACCATGTAAATAAACTGCAGTTGACCAATATTGATCCTCATGGCTGGTTTGTCATGCAGGCTTTGCTTTAGCTGCATCACTAATTTTTAGATATGAGAGAGAGAGAGAGAGAGAGAGAGACTAACTGTCCTTTTTTCCTTGACAGTTTACAATATCCTCATGTACAGTGTCGTACTATCAGCTTGTTGGCTGTATTTATTTACTTTCCAACACAGAGGCAAGATGATGTTCCGCGTTCGCAATGAACCCGACATAAAAATATGAAATCCATTAATGTGAATGAAAATATCTATTAAGCCATTATCTTTCGCGATTATTCAGCTGGATTCCAACAGGCTCTTCAATTCGCTTTGGTTTCATCCGTGAATGAAACTAAGTTCAGAACCAGACGTGCAAGCTGTCTCTCCTATTTAAACGTTTTCATTGTATCTCAGAATGGAGTGCATGGAAGTTGTTGGCCGCATTTGCATTTTCGTTGACATTCCTAGGAAAATTTTTCCTTATAGCAATCCCATTGTTATCAGTCATTAGTATCACGTGAGCGTATTGTGTTTTCTTCTGATTAAACAATGATAATTTCCGATTTTCCCTGGATCAACAGATGTCTCACGATTTGCTGATAAGATCTCACTAAATTTAAAATCGCCGAGACATGGCATTGAAATTAGTGATTACCATGACAACAGAATAGTGTTAGATGGTCAATAAAGACTCTTAAGTAGATGCTGCTATTGATCCTCAATGAAAACAGTGACACACACTAAATGTGCAGCTGGACAGCGACTACACGCTAAGACAAATCGCCCAGTTTTCATTCAGTTTATTTTGTTCTTATGTTTTGGTGGATTTTTGGGGGGTGGGTTGTCTTTTTCTTATCTTTATTGTCCCGTGGGGATCCGGGTTAGAATTTTCCCCCAGTACCTCCTTGCTTGTCGTAAGAGGCGACTAAATGGGGCGGTCCATCGGATGAGACCGCAAAAACTAAGGTCGCGTGTCACAGCAGGTGTGGCACGATAAAGATCCATCCCTGCTCAAAGGCCTTAAGGCGTCTCCATATGAGTGAAAGATTCTCGAGAGTCCATCTTATTTTTTATTATTATTTTGTTGCTAATATACAATCATGATTGAAAATGACATAATGTACTGAATAAACACTGTCTGAACTCGCTATAGTTGGGGCTAAACTTACTAATTTACACAAACGCACGATGAGTTTAATTGAAATTTAGCATATAGTTTATACAGTTTTATACATGGATATAGGAGTCGATACTGAATTAATTGTCAGTTGAATATAAATTTAATGCTTTTTCTGAAACGGAGTCATAAACAGTTTTACTAGTCATCCACTCTTAAAGTACTTTATCGTTTTCCTAGGTCCATCATAAACGGAAGTAGTATACATTGTATAGAATACGTGAGGTTTTGTCTGCGAAATGAAGTTCAAACGTAAATTGTTCGTCATGAATCAGACCTATTTAGTCTACGTGTAAGAGGTTTGGAACAAAATCGTCATCAGCAGCAGCAAACACACGCTTCCATTCCAACCACACTGTCATATAGCAGTCGATAAGGCGAAAGAGAATATCTCCTATACTAGAGAAATGAGTATTACATAGAGTTTACACGTAGGCGAAAAAAATTGGATAAGATGACTTTGGTTTCCCGTTTCGAGGGAATTAGAAAGATATACCTTCATAATTAGAGTATGTTTTCTTTCTTCGCGTGGCTCAATTCATCCTCGCCGAAATGAACATACTGTGTCACTTGGGAATTATGGAAATGTCGCGCAATTTTGATAATTAGCGCGGAAATTGAAAGAAGGCTATTAAACGTGGAGCGCTAAGTGTCCATATGGCTTGCATTCTCAAATGTCTTAGCATTACTAGCAAGTGAGTACATCTCAAGGATGGAGGCGTGACACCCATATTCATATAAATACATACATGTACATTCAGATATAATGTTTTTCTTGTACAATCTTTTTAAGATGGATATTGGGGGGAATTATTTTCTATCCTACAAAATTCATTTTGACTAACTTTCTTAAGGTAAGATTGGTGAAACAGAACCGGTGGTAATGCAGACACACGTGTTTCGGTTTTGGCGCAATAATCTGCATTTGTTGATTGCCATTCCATTTCCTACACTAGCTACCAATGGGTTATTAGAAGTGTTAATGTTTACTTATAAGAGAACACAATTAGGTATACATGACGCACACGCTAGAAGCGATTTAACGTTTACTCCATAAGGATGCCATTTGCCTCTGATGTAAAAGAAGAATAATGACGGTTTTCTAATTTCTTATCACGCTCCTTAAAGCCAGTGACCTCTCTATGACGCGCAACTTAAAGGCAAAACCCTTCTTAAGAACAACAGTCGTACTAAGGCGGTCGCTTTCTAATGTCAATTTGCCAGGTATTGAATTTATATCTTAGAATATATACACTATTCCAATATTTCTGCCTTTGGTCTATTTACAAATTGTAATAGCGGACATTTTCTCAGTGAAGAATGCGCTTATGTTTCTTGATAAATACATGCATAATACGTCTGTTTCAAAGCCTGGGATTTCGACAGAAATGAAAATAGCATGTAAATACACACGAGGTTAAGAACTGCCACGCTTCCCACCGGCATACTCATGCATTTTCTAAACTGATTTTTTTTTTCGCCACGTAAATCTCCAGTTGTTCAGTTTGATAAAAACAGATAGAGATTTTCTTTCATATAAAGAGAACAGAACATGAAAGTTGACGACCACACTCCTTCTAAAACCACAAAAATAAATCACCCGACGGCGGCATCCTGATAAGCATACACAATTTACCGAATATGTTCATTGAAATCAAATTATGCATATGGTATGAAACTTTACTGTAATTTTGTCACCAAAACTTGAATTCAATGGAAATTGTCCTATATTATATATTTCAGTAATAACACCAGTATTTAATTTTTTCAAACACTTTTTATCCTCAAAACAGGACCATGAATATGTAATTTCGGTGATAAAATAATTATTGACTTGCAAGTCAATGATTCTTCCTTATATATTTCTTTGCACTAAAAGCGGTTATCTAACATAGTTTTATTAGGTTTCTCTTGGGGTTTTTTTTGTACAAAATAAATGTTTTTATTCCTCAATAACACATATCCCTGTGCCATTGATATATTTTGTGAAAACATGGTTGCCATCATTTTCACATCTAATGCACCTTTGAAAATATATCATCTTTTATGTCAATATTCACTTGCAATCTGAAACGATTCTACCACATAAAATGAAGTACATGAAAACAAAGCAAAACACATCGAAAAGATCAGGTGTAGTGTTCATTGCCCCCGTGTTTCTTCCCGCCAGTAGATCGCCCCATGTACTTTGAAAAAGATTAATGCAGTAAAACGATTCTCACAAATCTGCCTAACATCAATGCCAAATAATACATTGAGTTGGCAAGACTATTAAAGTTGATCTGGCGCCAAGAAAAACCACGCGTCTTGTCAAAGGATATTTTGCACATTGTATAACAGGAAGAATCTCGAAATTAATTAAAGCGTAGGCAGGACCATGATCAAAACAGCTGCTCTATATACAATTTCATCTCTCCGGATACGTTCATAACGCGTGCATTATACGGGAACAACAACGCTTTGGACTGCTAATTCGTCTCTTAGAGAGAGAGAGAGAGAGAGAGGGGGGGGGGGGGTACTGAACATGACACGACACTCGGTATTTTCGACGCAACCCGCGTTGCGATTTCCGTCGAAAATTTGAGGTTTAAGTAACCAACAATATGGTGGCCTTTTCAGTGTTTCTATAACTTCCTTAATGGCATTGTATATTTTAAATTATATCTGACATCTAATGAAAGGGGGTGTTGTTGGACACACACACACACACTCGCTCTTTCTCTCTATCTCATAATAACTCTCTTATTTTTCAAATACGAGGCTCAGTTTACAAAAATTCCTGATTTATATTTTGTTTCACGATAATGAAGCTATTCAAGGAGGTGATAGAGCTTCAGTATTTCTCATTTCAAATAAATCGGATGCATGTGGGAGCAAAATGTGATATTTAATGACAATCTCAACTTGTGATGACGTGTCGTCCGCGGTAGATAATGGACTACTTGATATTGGGACGTACAACCGTACTGGGTTTTCTAGCCCTGTCCTTTTTTCTGATATATTATTTATCGATTATTCATTCACATCAGAAATGTACCTCATTTATAACAACAAAAAGAGATATTTTAAACCTTTCATGAGGAGGACGTCTGAAAAGCACTCATCACAAAAAACATGAAATGATAATATATTTGTCTATAGAAATCAGACAATGCGATGTCTATTCTGACGTGCAATGTCGTGTACAGAACAGAACACGCTATACGGCAGTAATTCACTCGTTCACTTAATGCTGAAAGAGTTTCGAGGTGTCTACCGGTAAATGTAATCAATCCCGCATTCGCATAATTCACTGTAATAGAAGGTACTCATTTCTATCATTTTCTTTCCTCTCTCATCCGATGGAAGTTTGCCCACGCAAAAAATATCATATTGTGTAAAATATCCTTATATGTATTCGTTGTGGGTGATATAGACAAAGTAAATTTAACACAATTGTATCCCTCCTTCTTAAGAGAATTTCATTTAGAATCTATGGCACGAAAATACAATTTAAGGAAAACTGACAATCGAGAAGTAATATCCACACGTTTACACTTCAAACACTCTGCTTCTTTGTCGATTTCCGTCGTCAATATGATGTTGTACAAGTTCTTCCTACTGCGAAGGTATTATATTTAGCGTGTACTTTGCTGTATGTTTGGCTCTATGCATAAGATCACGGTAGACATTTTTCAATGTACTTCATTTAGCGGGAGGACTCATCCACCAAGAGGGCTAAAATAAAAAACTGCCAAATGAGATACGTTTGCAGTACATTTTCTCTTCTTTTTTTTTTTTATAAGCCCTTTATCTGATTATTATCTAAATAAATGAGGAATGGCGGGAAGTACTATGGAATCTGGATCAGTAGCGGGCATACGAGCCGGTGTGCAGGGCGATGTAACGTGGTGATGAAATGACGATGGCGGGGTGGTGTACCAGAGACAACTGCACGATGTTATCGATGATCTGATGACGGCACTATGACGATGATTTATCGATGATCTGATGACGGCACTATGACGATGATTTATCGATGATCTGATGACGGCACTATGACGATGATTTAACGATGATCTGATGACGGCACTATAACGATGATACGATACCACATCGGGCCATACCGTGTCATCTCTCGGTCGTCATCGCTTATCCTCATCGATCCGTTATCATCGCTCTATCGTCTCAGTGTAATTGCACGTTCATCATAGCGAACTACGTGGCTATATTCAGGGTCCATAGTTAATGCATGTGTAAATACGGGAGACGTCACGAGAGAGATCGTTTGCGCATGCGCTTGGGTTCATTAAATGATGAGTTCATTTTATAAACCTTTTTGCAATGCTCCTTTTCTTACCCTTGTATGGTTGGTTTATCATCGTATAATATACCCGATTCTCTCAAAATTTCAACACTAACTACATGTATAATTTTCACTTGTACAGCAAACTTCAAACAGTAAGCCTTAGTTTTTCTTTTTTGTAGGTAAGGAGGACGGACTGGAATCGGTGAGTGATGCATAGGTTCAGTACATGTCTGGTTCTTTGTGATTTCTGATGTATCATGATGGATGCATGCTGATTTTATATCCGTTTGCGTTTATAGATCCAGAACACGGAGAAAGAGATCGAAGAATTGGCGGATCTAGCGGGTATGTTATCTGTATACGTGTTGGCCCTATCTGTTTTACATGGACAACTTCCTTATTAATCAACCATGAAAATTGCGGGGTTTTTTTTTTTTTTTTGTCCTCTGTTGAATTTCGATCTGAATTTAATTATTTCATATTGTGTGTATTTCTAAATTAAAATGAATATTTTTCAACATTGATTGTGCTTTATGAAGTAACATTGAAAGTCATTCAGACAACTTGAAGAAAGTGTTTAAATCGACTAACTATTTGTTTTAGCGGAGTCCGGTTCACAGGACGTCGGGTTCGAGACACAGAAGGAATATTCCTTCCATAACATCAATGGTCACGTGGACAATAAAGCGAAGACAGAAAACAAAGGTAACTCTAGTAAACATGGTTACAATAGAAGCGGTTATCATAAATTAATGTCCTTGTTAAAATTACCCCCCCCCCCTTTCTATTTGGTTAGCAAATTATCCAAGAGGAAAAGAAATATTTTCTTTGTTAATTAACAAGCTTGAATGTGACTCAAGATGCTAATGATTTCTCGTATAAACCTGCACGAAATACGATTAAATTGAACTGCAACATGCGAAACACAACTGATATGTCTTGGATTGGACTGAAAAATACTCCATTCTTTAATCTATACGATGTCGGTGAAAATGGGACAACCAGTCTATAGTTCGGTTGGGGTTAACCATCCATTGACTGTTGACCAGAAATCAGGAATGAAATAAACCCAGGACGTTTTTAAGTTAATTGCGTTAGTCAAAATATTTATTGATTTTTTGATTTTTTTTATCGCAATATTTTAATTGAAGAAAAATGAAGATGTGTAAGATTCTTACGATACCAATACAGTGTTTTAAATCTGTGTTATTATTCATGGATAAGGAACGGTGAATCGGTTAGAATGACCTAATGCCCATTGTAACTACTTTCTACCCTCTGTAACGTAACTTCATAACCTATGTAACGTTACTATTACCCTCTGTAACGTAACTTTATACCCTCTGTAACGTTACTTCATAACCTATGTAACGTTACTATTACCCTCTGTAACTTTACTTCATACCCTCCGTAACGTAACTTCATAACCTATGTAACGTTACTATTACCCTCTGTAACATTACTTCATAACCTATGTAACATTACTTCTACCCTCTGTAACGTTACTTCATAACCTATGTAACGTTACTATTACCCTCTGTAACATTACTTCATACCCTCTGTAACGTTACTTCTACCCTCTGTAACGTTACTTCATAACCTATGTAACGTTACTATTACCCTCTGTAACTTTACTTCATAACCTATGTAACATTACTTCTATCTTCTGTAACGTTACTTCAACTCTCTGTAACGTAACTTCATACTCTCTGTAACGTAACTTCTACCCTCTATAACGTTATTTCATACCCTTTGTAACGTTACTTCTACCCTCTATAACGTTATTTCATACCCTCTGTAACGTTACTATTACCCTCTGTAACTTTACTTCATAACCTATGTAACATTACTTCTATCTTCTGTAACGTTACTTCAACTCTCTGTAACGTAACTTCATACTCTCTGTAACGTAACTTCTACCCTCTATAACGTTATTTCATACCCTTTGTAACGTTACTTCTACCCTCTATAACGTTATTTCATACCCTCTGTAACGTTATTTCATAACCTTTGTAAAAGAAGTGAATATGAGACATTATACACGATTATGACTTACCTGAAAACTTTTGATAGCTTAATTAAAGCATCTGCCGTGGGCGTTTGTTCAGGTTTATTTTTACCACACTCAGTGGATATTCCCAGCAAAATCAATACAAACGTTAATGAGCAATATTTAATCAGGAGAAGATGATTATCTCTCTTTTAAAATTCAGTGCGGTAAATTATCAGATTTCCATGTAATGTAATTCAACGATGGAAGATGAATGAGCACTGCAGAACAGCAACGACGTGACGTAAGATATGACAAACACACCCCTCATTCTCTATCTATCAAACGGAAATTGAAACTGCTTTTCTGTTAAAAAAGAGAATTTCGCTTACTTTTGTAACTGTCTTTAAAGTTTGTGAAGCGAATTTTCAAACACATGCTTTGAAAGTTTAAGACATAATTGTCCATTTCCTTCGAAAGCCTTACGAATAATGCCTTATCAATTCTTTCTAAGGCATTTTGCAATTTTTAAACAAATGATGTAGATCTATAAAATATATATTTAAGAAATAAATACATGAAGTATGCAGGCATAAAGCGTCGCAGTTCATACCCTCATGCATTTACAAAAAAAGATGGAAGTTTACATTCTGTTTTCATTTCTGTCACATAATTTCCAGCCATTGAAATAGCCGAACTACAATGTATATTTATCAAGATTCATACGCACATCGTTCATATTCATGAGGAATGACTATCATTTTAATTGGCAATGATATCGATGGCAAAAACATTGAAAATTCAAATATTGTTAAATGTACTGCATTTTACCGCAGAGGTAATTAAGAATTTGAGATAAATCGTGATATTTCGTGATAACGAGGGGAAGGAGAAAGACAAACAGCGAAATTCTTCACGATAGCTGTGATTGATGTAAAAAAAAAAAAAAAAAAATCATATATCACGTTGTTTTAAACGTGCTTGATTTCCTTTAAATGGCACATGTGTGTAGCACAAAAGGTTCACAAGTTAATGATTATCAAACTGACAACATATCATCATATAATTTAACATGGACGTCAGAGTTTGCACACGGCAGCCTCGGTTTGGCAAATTCAACTTTTTGTCATATAAATGCATTGTTTCCTCTAGGGGGGGGGTGATCCTGGCGTTTTACAGCACGACAGTCATGCATCAGCTTTGTCATTATGATTTGTCGTGGATGGCAGCTGGTTTTTTTTATACAATTTTCGCCTGAATGTAAATATTTCAGTATCAATGAGCACATACCATTTAATGTTTCATCTCTAGATTTAATTTGATAGTAAACACTTTTGATTACTTAGCACATAAAAAAGGATTAAAAACAGGTAGCATGTGCTTAGAATTAAATATAGTTTGCATAAAAGAGCAATTTCAGTAGTTTATTTTTTATATTTTTTTAAAGAATTGATGCCTGAAATTGGAGTGGATGTTTAATACACATATTTTGCCTCGTGCCTTGTTGTGAAATGAAACACTCTAGTACTAGCGTGTAGGATTGAAAGTGTTTCATTTTATAAGGAAAAGGGAATAGTTTGTTGTTTACATGATATTAATCTTTTCGTACATGTATATCTTCTTTAATGTCAAATCACTGATGTAAAACAAACATATTGACGATACTTAAACCCATCCTTCCTACGGTGAAAACAAAATAAAGGTGTAAGTTTGAGTAAATGCTACATTATACATTATCTTGTTTCGATTCTTCTTCTTCGTTTTTTTTATTTTGAGGATTGATTTGCATCAAAATAAAGCCATATCGCAGCGATGAAAACGCCTTTTACACCGCTTTTTATTCGTAGTTTATATGCGGTTTCAAGTTCTTTTTTCACGGTCTAATAAAAATATAAAGGCCATGTCATTTTCATATATATAGCAACACTAATGTAAAAAAAAATGTTTCCTAGCTTTAGGTACAGGTTACTTAATCACTGCGCATGTCCATCTACATCAACAGCTTAAATCTGATCATAGCGCACGTTGAAATCAACGTGAATTCCAAAACACGTGGGAGCCATTAAAGGCCGACATCTGTCATATTTTCTTGTCATTTGTTTTCCGTTTTCAGATTATGTACAACAAAATGTAGTGAAAAGAAAGAAAATTTAACATAACTTAATTTTGAAGACAATTTTATCATGTTCAGAAAATCACGTGACTGCAATAGTGGCTGTTCAATTTTGCATTTTAACAGAATGTGCTACAAACGCCAATTGCCCTATACAGTCAGTTACGGATTGCATGATGTAATTGTTTTGGCAATGCAAAGACCTGGGAACATGACGGTCAATAGCTTTGTAAGAAATTGCGCGTCGATGATTTTTTTTTATTATTTCTACCACACTGGCGAATAAGGCCACACGTCGTTGCATAGTAACACTGAATGTAAAATAGCAGTTGCATACATGTTCGGCCATTGACAATAAGACGATAGTGTATAATAAGAACAGTTATATCAGGGGCACTTGTCGAGCGTTTTGGGATTCCACGTTTCAAATTTTCTAGACAGTTGAGCTACATGTCCTACCCATACAAGTAGTGACCTTTCCACTTTCACTTTCGATGGATTTAGATGCTCGTAAGATGTCCGTACGGCATGTTATCATTGTCTCGTGTGCGTCATAACACTAGTAGCTGATTTTCTAATCCAAATATGTACAGTCACTTTGCTGTTTCCAGATATATTTAAGATTAACTTCATTATTTTCAGTTTTCAACCCAAAGACGGGTAAAGTAATCTCCGACTTGCAGCAAGAGACTTTAGGAGACGATGCCAGCAGAATGAAAACGAAACTAGACATTCCGGCAGCAAATGTTCACCAGAGTGTGATTAGTGAAAACAAAGAAGATCAAACGGTATGAATCAAAATTAGACAAAAACAAAGATATTGACATTTGGATTATGTAGATTTCAAAACATTTAACTGCCGACACAAATACTTACACACATACATGCACAGATAAAGAGGAGAAAGAGAGAGAGACTTGCCTTAGCACGACACACCATGACAGATGCTCTAATTTGTATCAATAAAACAGCTAATCTATAGAAGACAACTAACTGTAAACTCTTGTTTCTAAAACAGTTTAAAGTGCTGGTTACACGTGGCGTTATGAATACCAAACGGCTGGTTGATGGTTACAGTTTTGATGCGTTGGGTATCTCTTTCGCTATTAAAATATCCATACGCGGTAAATATAGGGTACGATTTAAAGGTTAGAGAAGTTACCTTAATCAGGGAACAAAGATCAATAACACGTGAAAGGAATCGCATTTCTCTATACCAACAATCGCTGTAGTAAAAAGTGAATTCTCGAAGGAAATTTAAATAAATACGACTTGTGTTGAAATTAACTTCCAATTGGTGATTATAGACGGTTTATATTCTTATTATTGATTTCCATGCGTAATCAGCCCAGGAATAAGAAACTTTATGTATTAATTACACCTCATTCCTCCCCAGGTAATGACATTCTCTTATGAATTATGGAAAACATTGGACTCTGCTAATTACACACAAAATGCCATACTTTTTGCCGACAGACAAATGTTTGCGTTTGCTCCGAAGAATTGATGTTGTGTAAACATTGATAATGTATCTGCATTGACCCTTTTCACATATCTTTGGGCAGTATTATAACCCAAGCTATTAAAGGTTTTACGAACCCGACATAGTCGCCTCAATGTTCAGTTTCCCAACATTTCCCAGAAAGTAAATGACCATATATTTCCATTTGACTTCAGACGAAAGTCGTTATTATCATGTTGTCATTAATTTTGTAGAATTATGAATCTGAAATCGGAGGGGGATTATAATTACAAAGAAAATCTACATGGCATTCCCATTAGAATTACCTTGACCTATGCCAATTTTCCATAACAATGGATTACATGTATTTAGTATGGTTTTGGAGTTGAAAAATGCTTAACAAATAAAGGTCACTTGTAGTCTGCAACTAGTCCACCATGTCCTTGGACCAAAACAGTACCGTCTAAATTAGGTTGTGCATATCCGCCTCCATTTTATTTTTGGATCCGCCCTAATTGCAGAACTGTAGCAATACGATGTCGAAAGTGAACTAGATGCATGTATATCATCTGGCGACAAGTTAAGCTTATCATTTGATGTGTTCATCATTTGGTGTCCCCTATACTTCCATTCCTAGATTTGGATAAACATAAAAGAAAGTAATATCCCAACAGGTTTATTGTCTGTACTATAGAAGAAGAAAAAAAAATATAAAAAAAAATAAAAAATAATGTGACCATCGTTAAAGATATAGTCAGTTTTTTTTTGTTTTTTGTTTGTTTGTTTTTTTTGTTGTTGTTTTTTTTTTGTTGGTGTTTTTTGTTTTGGTTTAAAAAAACAAAGATAAGGACATTGTTTTCTTCAAAACTTTTCAAATGACAGTTATTTAGTCAGCTGTGAGCGTTTCATTATTACGGTACTCCGTACAGAAGATCAAGCATGAAATAACACTATAAACTAGCTACTCTTTCGACGTATCTAAGTTACAAGCCTTTAAGCACAATATTTTTCTGGCGCGTTCCCTTATCCAGTAATTAAATTTTATTGTCAGTTGAAGCTTTCATGGATCTCGAGCCCGAGGCAATTGACCGGCGCTGCACGTATATTACAGGATTTTCAAACCTATAATACGTTGTCAGAATTTCGAGTCATAGCAATTTTCCCCCATAATTATCAATAGAATCAGTGTAAGAGATCAGTTTTAATGCTTCAGCCTCTGTATTATCAGATCATCGTGTACAGGGAGAGGTTTATAACAAATCCATGCTTCATTGAGAAGGATGACACCACGAGTGATTATAGATCATATTGCAAGTTTGAATAATATATAGATAATGTCACTTTTTTTTTCGATGGACTGCGATAGAATCATGATAACGAGTTCTATCAATAGTGCTTTACTTCCTAAGCTTTAGAAAAAAATATAATATTGGAGTTAATAAAAGAAGATCAGCACTTTCTCCCTTTTCATTATCATCTAGAAATCCAATAAAAAAAAATCCTCTATAAATTCAATAAAAAAATCTTTTATAAATTTTAAAATTACCACAAAAAATGAATCTCCCGAGAATTTAATGTCATTGATTAACTCAAGATTTAATATTCCCCTCAAAGTATTTCAGCGGTAATTTAGCAGCTGGGTTGTGAGTGTTCTATGTTGTGCATTGCATGTATGGCTTTTCAGTTATTACTTGATCCCTATGAGAGCAGCGTGTAGTTTTAAAGATAAATCCAAAATATTTGAAATAAGATGCTCCCCAACCAGTGTGACAAGCATACCTGTAACTATGGTTGTCTGGACGGACCATAGTACCGAAGTCACTATTATTTTTAAGAACGTATTCCTGGGTTTCTTTGTTATTGCATTATGATAGATTACATTCAGACGAAAACAATATCACGCAATCTACGTGAACATTACAAAAAGAACAGCTAAGTACATATACCAGATCAATGTAAATGCACTAGTATTCGCCATGCAGATTTTTTTCATAAACAGCGTCAACCTCCGCTGTAGCTGCAGACCCGTAGCTCTCAGGGTGGGGATACGGTTATACCAGAGAGCTATATACCTGTCCGTTTTGAAAACCGTCGAATTACACCTCGTGACTTTCCGCGCTCGATTCAGGTGGTAGAATTTTTATCTTTATATCGCCATCATGATTTTGAATTAAAGAAAAACCACAAACCAATAACAAAACACCAAAAAACTATGATATTCCCCAATGCATTTTTCAAGACATACTGACAATTATTCTTTAATGCCCCAGTCCAACTAAAACTTAACCACTTCAGGGAGTTTGCATGTTCATTTGTCCATATAAAAAACACCTAATCTTGATTAACAAAAAAGCATGGGATTTATATATGTCACAACCGATCATATGACCTAGTAAGAATTTGTACATGTGCATTTCCCCTTCGTTCAATTACGGCACTTCACTACAGGTTACGGTAGAAGACGGGTCCTCATTTCTGTATTTTCTTTATTCTAGGACAACGATTACTCCAAGGTCTTTAAGTTCACGCCTGCCGCCGTAGCCGAGTACCTGTTTAGGTCTGGAGAATTTGAAGAACTGGAAGAGGCATTGGCGGATCTAGTGAACTCATCCATTGTAAGTACAATATATCACATTTGGAACTCCTATAAATCTATAAATGTCCTGTTACTTACGCCAAATTGACTAATTCTTTCCGATCCATCTATTTCCTTAAAGAGGTAGAGTCTATACATCGATCGAAATTCTCATGAAGGAAAGCAACGAGATAGATGTGATAAAGTTCGGGTGTTAGAAGTCTAAAAGGTTTGCCTAATGTAGCGAAAAATTGCAATTTTAGTGTATGTTCACCAAGAAAGAAATCAAAATCACTGTGAAATTCAAACATGTGCGAGATACAAATAGTCAACCAAACGTTTAAATTCGCCTAGATAAGACGATAGGAGATGAAATTCAAAAAGGACAAAGACACAATTTCTGAATTTGTCTTTGCCACAAAATGATGTACTTCGGTAAGGCGGATTATTTTGGATCGTTCGCAGAACATGTTTCCCTTATGATGTTGTTTATATGCCACAAAATATCACGTTGTTTCATCGTTTGTAGCTTCATACGTGCATAAGTTTGAACATACTCATTTTCTGATATTCACATTTCCAAAGTTTTTTTTTTTACCTTCAATATTTTTACCACTTGAAATGATAGCCTTTTTCTCATGAATTTGAACAATATGCATATGACTCTTGATAAATATCGCACTATTTTAACGACTGGAAATATTCCGAAAGTAATACAAGTAAGACAAAATTATACAAAATAAATTTCACAGACATGACGGTATGAAAAGTAACGCTTTACGACAGCCAACTTTTCATGTAGCCCGTTACTAAAAGGAAATCTATTTCTTAAATAATTAATTGATTGATTGATGTTTTCCGCCACACTCAACAATTTTTCAGTTATCTGGTGGTTTCCAGTTTGTATTGGTGGGAGAGAGAACCCAGATACAATTTACCCGGGAAAAGACCACCGACCTTCCGAAAGTAAACTGGGAAACTTTCTCACTTACCAGCGCGAGCGGGATTCGACCGATATTGAGCGCGATGCTCTAACCAATCGGCCACGGAGGCCCCTTTAAATAGTTAACAATGGTATCAAAATTTGACTATATTATATCAAAGTTTTAAGATTTTTTGTCACAGTAAACCGTTGTTATTGATAATATAATTTGTTGGAATTTATATCAGGGATTTACACATCAGAAATGGTTTTCGTAAAACTTCATATTTTTGTTATAATAACATGTATACACAATTATTTACAAATCAGTTTTGCATCCAAGTACGCGGGTCATGAAGACATACTGAAGGTTATAAAACGCTTTAGTGATACGGAATGTACATGTATATGGATCACTGCCAATAAAATCACTATTTAATCAATTAACTCAGAATTAGAAAAATAAACCATTTCTCGGGAAAATTTGTATTATACAACTACGTTTCGTCTTTTATATTTGTGGTCTTTTTCTAGCATGTTTTTAATCTAATATTGTGAATAAAATATCAAAGCTGTTCAAACAGACAGGACGTGATCTATTTGGTAATTTTAGGCATATTCAATTTCCAAACAAGAGAGTCTTCGTATTGGTGGGCGTATTTAATAAACGCCCAACAAGCATCAAAGCAGAAATCGTGTTCCAACATTTTAATTACATGTACTTCGTATTGCTCATATAAATCTTTGTTATGGCTTCTCCTTTGAAAAATATAAATTATCGTCGTGATCTCCGTTAGTTAATTGACGAGAGAGAGAGAGAGAGAGAGAGAGAGAGAGAGAGAGAGAGAGAGAATGCATGTACGAGAAAAGTTGAAAGTGTTGGATCATCGAGTTTAGAATTAAATCTATATGGATTGAGAAATGGAGAACATTCTCTATTTTCAATATCCGTGATTACACTACGGCATGGGCGGAGATACAATAATGATCCCCTGTTTTATTTGGATTAAAGAAACATTTCCCTTTTAATATAAAGGCTCGTGCTGATTCCGTTGAACGATTTTTTGCAATCAATATTCTTTTCTTTTGAAGATTTTTTTTTTAATTATCAATTGACTGTTCAGACTGCTCGGTATCCGATATAAATATACAGCGAATAGCGCGTACGGGATTTAAGAAGTTTATTCCAATTTAATCTCAGCTCAGATGAAAGATCTCTTTTTGGGATTCTTCGCCCCATAAATTTTATAGATCGTTTGGTTCCATTACTAGATCGTTTTATTGATTTTATCGTTTATTGTCGATTTATTTCTTCAATAGAGTGACAAAGGTTTTGGATTTTAGAACATTCGGGAAAAAAAAACCCCGTTCTTTTTCAATAAGGCAAGGAAAATGATAAGACTTAGAAATACTGACGTGAAGTATTTTGCGAGAGAAACATATTCATTTTGAAACAAACAAAAAAATTTAAGAGAAACACCCGGTTCTTCTTTCATGAGTCGTAACTTTAATTCTGCGTGGTTAAATCTCCCACGCAATATTACGTGTACGGGTCTGTGGAAAAATCAACTCTTAATAGAAAATTTTAACACCTGTCGGGATATAAGGGATATTAAAAGGGAAATACGGAATTTAGTACGACATATACTACTTACAAGGTTTGTAATAGCAGTAATTGTAGGTGATAAAATTGTGTTAGAAGAAGATATATCTAGTAAATAATGAAAATTTAGCAATCAACGTATAATCGAGGTCCCGCGTCACAGCAGGTGAGGCACGATAAAGATCCCTCCCTGCTCAAAGGCCATAAGCGCCGAACATAGGCCTAAATTTGGCAGCCCTTCACCGGCAATGGTGACGTCTTCATATGGGCGAGAGAGAACATGTGGGCGAGAAAGAACATACACAATCAATCAATCTTCTCTCTCTTCTTAACATACGTCAGTCACCATTTTAGTCCTTAAGAACTGCCTACACGTGGTCTCTCAGCATGTTATTATAACACACAGTAACGTATCTAGGAAACAAATTGTCAATGTTGAAATAATACGTGTAAATTGAATGTGTATTAGTTTACCGAAGTTCAAAACTGTGCACGTAAATCAACCCACTGAATAGCGAGTGTCATAACGATGCTAATGTGCGAGGGCGAATCAGCTCTCCGCTGACAGCAATTCTCGGAATGTGCCAAAATCAGCTGGGTTTTTTTTCCCAATAATGTATTGCTGTCTCGACAGTCGGGGGACTGAGAAAGAGAGAAAAACAATCACCTTCCTCCCTTCTTTCGCTCCCCTAATGCGTCGCCATAAGTTCGTATATTTCATTTTATTTGAAAATAAAAAAAAAAGCAATACAGAACCATTATATATATATATATATATATATATATATATATATATATATATATATATATATAAGCCTTAATTATAAATATGTATGCAATGCAAATAATCAGGTAAGAAAACGAAGAGGTGGAGGAAATGAACAGCGACCCTGTATGTTACAGCTCGTCCGGATGGGTGTCGTTGTATGAAATGCGTGACCTTTGAACTCATACCAAATCACCAAGATACACAAAAAGACAAGGGGTAGAGAGCGGGTCTTGTGAAGTCTCTTTTGTGAAATATGAAATTTAAAAAAAAAAAAACAAGGGATAATTAGAGGAGGACAACAGACTGCCAGATATTGATGACGAACAGTTGTCAAATATCCGCCTCTAAGCTGTAAAATAATTAGGATAGCGGAGAAGAGAAGACTTGGACCTTAATTTGATTCAAGTCAGACACTCTAGCCCCCCCCCCCCCTCCCCCCCCCCCCAAACACACACCCACACACACACCTTCCCGAACCCGAGGTTAAAACACAGGCTCCACATCACCCGTGAGTCATATATCGATACATGTACATCACTTCCGGTGTAGTGCTGGGATTATCTGGCGTGTGACTGTATGGTGTGACTTTGACATTGTCAGATAATTCGTATGTGATAGTTATTATTTGTTTGGTTTTCAGCCATGTATCTTGTGATCTTTGTGCCACTTTTTGTCATTTACCTAATAAATGGCATTTTCAATCATACATGCCGCTATTTGCTTTCACCCGCTATATTGAAAAAAAAAATTAACGCCCGAGTTTCGGCATCTTTAGAAGTACACAAGTACACCCACGGAAAGGGAAAAGACACCCATCAAAGGTCTGGTTTTTTGTATAAATCATATGGGTTTTCCCTAAATGAATTAAATTTAATTAACGATTTAAAATCGTAAAAATGAGATCAGTCACAAATGTTGTGAAATATTAAAGTTGCTAATCAACTGTAAAATAATGTCGAATAAAAAACGTTACTAATCAACTGGCAAATGTTGTGGAATATTAGTCCCAAGCGCATTTATCCATACGAAGGAACGGTGTCGCCGTCGAAGTTCCGAATCTTATTCGTTGCAAAATGCAATAAAGCTTTAAAATTGCGCAACAACAATAAAATCCCATCCTAATTGTAAAGCATTGTTAAAGCTCTATTTTATGGCTTCTAGTTAGAATTTTAACAGTTGTTCTTCATCGATATTTCATGTTGGAGGTGTCTTTTTGCGCTGCGTGAGGAATAAAAGAAGCATTTATGGTAATATAAAAGAATAAGTCGAAATCGGAAAACCTCGGGAATCGTAATTACGTTCATTGTGACATTTTCTTGTAAATGTCAACGACTGAAAAACATGGTCTCAAAACATTTCTCGCAGCGAAAATTGTCCACCACGGTACAATGTACCTCAGGAAAAATAACAGTTATTATTTTAACTCGAAACCTAGACAGGTTGACGCTCCTCGATAGAGTCGCTAGACACTGTCATTTGTCATAAAGATAGTCTGATGGAATTCAGAGAGGTTGCCTGTTGTAGAGAGCGGGCACTGTCTGCAGTGACGAGTCAACTTCACTCACACTGTTTATTATATTTTTTTTTAAATATTTGTCATGCATTCAACATTAATAATTTTCCGTACACCACCATTAATTGATGTTCTTATTAATTCTATTACAGTTACAAAAGTTTATGTCTCTTATAATACTTAAAGGGGTATTAGCTGTGGAAGTGACGACACCATTTTCCCCCTCAGGATCTCTCAATGGCATAGGAATATACAAATGTATATTAATGACTAGTAAAAACAATAATTTTGTACAAAAACAAGACAAACCTAATAAAACTACGTTAGATAACCACTCTTAATGTAAAGAAATATATAAGGGAAAAGTCGTGCCTTGCAGGATAATAATTATTTAATAACCAAAATTGCATATTGATGCGTTTGCTTTGAGGTTAAAAAGTTTTTGAAATATTTAAATAATGGTGTTATTACTGAATTATATAATATAGAGCAATTTTCATTGAATTCAATATTTGGTGACAAAATGAGTGTTAATGCCCCTTTACTTCAGTGACAAGGGATACCTACCTTTTAAAATGCTGTATACCGTAAGAAGAAAAATATGCTTTTTTCCCCGTTGCATATACCACAGTATTAAATGCACACACCCTATCAATTTATTGGTTTTCTGTAAAAAGGGACCGAGGTGGCCTGTAGAAAGGGGGAGGCTAATTCTTTGGATCCATGCATATGAGAGGGGGAAAAATTTCATGAATCCGAGCACATTACTTGTGTCCCCTTGGAATAGTGACGTTTATCACATTTTTTCTGCGTTAGACAAATAACCATTTTGCGACTGGATAGATTGCATCCCCCCTCCCCAGTAAATGTCAAATGATTCTAAACTAAATGGTTACAAAGGTCGTTTTCTGTGACCTTCGATAACATTCTTAATAATGTCTGAAGCAAAGAGATCCAACACCGAAAGAGAGAGCACGTAGACCACAAACTACGGCTGACCACATAGCAAGTTTGTATTTAATTTTGAATTGTTCTCAAAGGATATGGTTCTGCCCAAAATAAGGAATGACAATTGAATTACAGCCTAGATAGATAGAGTACATTTATTATCGTGTTCAATATGCAGAGCATCATTTGATTAATTATGACAAAATATGACCGTGATAATATCTTTGCCCATATGCCCATGCGTCATGTTGCGACAAATTAGTTGGTACTTATCATTTATTTGAAATGTAATTATTGTGTATTGTTGGCAGGCAAAATGATTTTAAAAACATTTTGTATGACTAAGACATACATGTTTCGTTCTGTTTATATGTGCCAACAACATTCTCGGAAATATTTAGATTTGTAGATCGTAGTATTCTGTAATGAAGAATGTATTGTAAAGACCTTTAACGACCGACTTAATTTCCACTGTACCGATGACCTTGTGCTGTGTCGATGACCTTGTAAATTTCACGTGTAGGCGTCGACAGATCCAAAATAGAAAATCGAACTACGTCCATTTTTAGTCACTATTGATTTCCCTTTATAGAGAATACAACTACCAGAGAACAAATGCTGTTGTATGAAAGCAGCCATTCCCGATTTGTGCTTGATAAATCACTGTCATCAGCACGCTTTATGTTTGTCAATTATTGCCAATACAAACATTGTTCAGAACAGATAAATCATTCCGAAGATCGTGATTAGTATCTTTTCAGTGCTTGGAATATTCTGTACAAATATTAACCTAAAGTAAGCCGGATATGGTTATCATAACATAATTATATCCGTTTGTACGTACTAAAGAGGTTAGATGTTTGTTAACAATCGATATGTAAAGGTACCGGCGAGGAATCATTTTGACGTCATACATAAGAATTAGAGAATATGGTGATAAGAAGTGCAATAAAATCTGCGCGTTGGTAAGACTGTATCTACTTGCCCCCTTTTATTTTATTTTATGAATAGTCATATCAGTTGGTGTTTTTTATATTATGAATATTCATATTAGTTGGGTTTTTTCTTCTTCAAAGTCCTATCTATTAAAGTCCATTCAACAATAAGAATAAGTAATCTTTTTTGTTTTAACTTTTAGATCTGTTTTATAACAGCCTGGTTTAGAATATTGTCAGTTACTCTATCAGATTGTAGGAAATAGAACCTACATTTAAGTTTGAACAACTATCTTCCGCAATGATAGGCTAAGTGCAATGACGAATTAAATCCCAAAGCCATCTAGGTGTTTTCACAATAAACTTTTACCGGATTTTCTGCAGTAGTTCAGCTGTCCATTATAAAATGGCAAACGAGGGGAAAATATGAAGGAAAGAGAAATTGTCATCTAACGTCAGCGGCGCTAATCTATAATGACGAAGTGATGGTCGATAAATTTTTATGGACAGTTTGCAACACAACTTGAAACTGAATCTGCCAATATGAAGTCTATTATGACGTCATAAAACATCTATAATGGTAATTGTGGCAAGGAAATCGTGACTTCCCACTTCCGGCCTGCTATGGTTAACCACGAAGTGTTCCATTGAGAAGATTTTCTTTGCCCAAAATGTCTTACATAATGTAGAAAATAATTCATTAAGATCGGAATGCATTTTGTCCTTATCATGTTAAATGGAGTTTCTTTGTCTCCTGTCACATTGATGTGGAGTGGGTCAGTAGCATATATTGAATTACTCTGTCCCCGTTTTCTGTTGTAATAATAAACCATCATGATATTTAACACTGCAGCAATATTGGTTACGATAGTCATCAGAATCTTAGTGCTTGCTACAATTATGGTTTTATTAACAACAAAATTTTTTCAGCACTGTTACAACGCACTTTGAACAATTACGTATCTTGAAAGAAAAATTCAAAGTACGTTGATCAATTTGGTCCCAAATTTAACGCACTTTGAAAAAAAAAATCAAAGTGCGTAATTTTTTTCAAAGTACGTTGTCACACAGCACCGAATTTTTCAGTTTGGTTTTATTTCAGTCTATTTTTCCTCACATTTTATTTATTTATTATGTTTTATTTCTATTTTTTTTTTTTAGAAAGCGGGTTTCTACAGAAATACCCAAAATGCAAGACATCAACGATATTCCATTTATTTAAGTGGAAATCAAAATTATAGAAGAGAACTGAAATAGTATTCTTTTTCAAAACCAAAACATAAAGAAAAAGAAAAAAAAATGCATTAAAAATATCAATAAAACAAACAGCACCCCCCCCCCCCAAACCCGCGAAGTTTGACACTAAGGAACTTTAATGATATCACATTTCTTTTACTAATGTAGGATGTGTTACTAGGCAAAGTGCAAAATTTGTACTTTATTGTTAGTGGGTTGCGATGAAGAATCGCCCCAAGTACAATATGGTGGGGAAAGGACATGGGCAATAGTCGCCCTCTTAGCTGATGTTATCTATGTTAATCTGAAACGTGGCGTCAGACTGATGGCATTACGTTCAACTTTGCTTGCCGAAAGGAAATCTGTCTATTCAGAACTGACGCGAACAGATCATCTTCTAAGAGCCACAAAACAATGCAGACGTATCAGTATTTCCTGGAACAAGTTCTCAAATTAATTTGGCCAGAGCGTCTCCCAAAAGATCGATTTCCCCCAGACGAAGTCAAGTGAGAGAAAAAAATCACCATAAGAAGAAAACGAGACAGGGAAAATATGCTGTCACTTTATTTTCAATGTTAGAAAACGTCGATATGAGATTTAGTGTTTACCTCAGAAGTGTTAATGATAATCACGTCATTCTCATTAGATTGTAAATGTGTGTTTACGTGTGTTTACAACTAAAGAGTACACTTTGATGCAGGTGTACGTTTGCACTAAATGACGTGAGTTTCCTGGTAATACACATTCAGACAAATGTGCATCTACCTAAAATGTTTTTGTTTTAACAGTTATTATCTACACTTTTGTATACAATCACATTTCTCCCGCAATTTATGGAAATTATTTACAATTGACCGTTCGCCATAGCTTAGTGATAAATTTCACATTTCCCGGGTGGTACAATTACACAATTTACAATAAATGTATGACAACTAAAATATTCACTTAGATTCGCAACCACGAGGCCGGGTTGGATTCTAGATTTCGGCGCGTGAAAACCTAAACATTTGTAACGAATGTTTCTTTGATACGATTTTTTATAACGGGGGTCACATGTCATGGTAGGCGTTCGCACGAAAAAGACTTTCACTGCTACGGCCGCAAGAGCATTGATTGGCTCAAAGTTTGTGGCACTTCATCTAAGCTGATGATATCTCTATGAGTAAAAATGATTAACGTGATGAAACGTAAAACTACAAACATGACAGTTATGATATACACTCTCTCGTATAACTGTATGTCTGATGTAATCTATAGAATGTTCTACAATGGTGATTAGCATATGGTCAGTCTCTCGCAATGTCCGACTTTAAATTAAATTAAAAATCCATATATCTAAAAATAATAAATTATATTATTATATACCCATCGATGTATCGTTCTTTGATACTGTGGATTTCGCAGCATGTGATCCGGTTTTCCGGATCACCACACTGTGGTTTTCTGATTCTGTATCAGTATCCTCTGAAACTGATGCCGTCACAATGCACCAACGCAACGTTATTTGTGGAAAATATTGACCGCGTCACAAAACAAAACTACGTACAAAAAACATAATTTCATGGTATGTCTGTTTTTGATAATTTGGATTACATTTATCTTATAAATGTGGATTTAAAATGCAGAAGGGGGTATATAATAAATTTATCATTACTACTATGCGTCTCGTGTGATCTGATGATCCGCGCCTGTCAACTCGACGTGATCCGACTCTTCGGATCAAGTTACTGTAGTAATAATATATATATATATCCTCCCGTTGTCACTTTCAGCAATTTCGAAATGAAATACTAAAGAAATCTGTGTTTGAATGTCTTTGGTGAATGATACCATATAGCTATATATTGTTTTGTCACATGCACGTGGGTTTCTCGAAATATCATTCTATGTCACGTGACCTTTCATCATAGTATGCTTCTCGAATGACGCATTTTTATCTGTCCTTCTTAGATGACACAACAACAGGCGGACACATATAGGGAGGATGTGAGGAAGGAATACAACGTCCTCGTACAACAGGCTGCTGCATCCAATATGGCCGCCACCATGGTACCTCTACATTTAGTTTTTCTTTCCCCTCCTTCTTGTTTTCGTTTGTTTTTGTTTCGTATGGCGTTTGTTCATTTGGGACTATTCTAAATTATCATGTCTAAGTGAATGTTTAACCATCTCAATATGTATACGTCACTAAGGCTTCCATTTGAAACATGAATGAACATATAGATATGCATAAGCAATACTTCATTGCCTACCTGGGTAGCTTAGGGGTAAAGATGGACGGCTGATCTGTAGTTCATTGGTTCGAGTCTAGCAGAGGTTCTAATTTTTTTTGGTTCAGATTAATTTCTACTGAAACTTTATTTATTACTGAATAGGGTAAATTCGAAGTTGTTTTTTTTTCTTTCTAAAATTTCAAAATATGATTGTACAGATGTACAAATTTTAACTTTCCATCCAGTTAGTGTTATTCATCCTTACACTAAGACTTGAAACAAATATCTTCTTACGATAAGCTTAAGGGTGTTCTGTCACACGCACACGCTTACTCTGGTCTTTTTTTATCATTTTGAAATCTTCAACTGCTCCTTTCTGGACACTAGAGGCACATACTTGAGTTCCAATCTACCTCCTTTGAAAATTGCTTGGGATCCATGCCAGAAGTGTGCATGTATCTGTTTCGTGGGGGGGGGGACGTATGGAACAATTTCTCTCCGGAAAAATATAGATATGCTCGCACTATTCATACAAGTGCGTAAACTGTACGGCATTACAACTTCAAGACAATGCGACCAAACGTCACAATATTATCCAACTTTTTAATGTATTTTAAAGAACCTGCCCAGAGGTGAACAGAATGAACGATTTCTCAGTGACTATTCAACTCTGAACGACATCTACAGCATGTTTGGATACAAGGATGTCATCCCTCACCTAGGCATCGACGAACTACAGAGTAAAGACATTATGAGAATTGCGTTATCTCGGGCTACGTCTTTGATCGAGGTCATCCGAGCGCTTATGGACGAATGGCTCACCAAAGCTACCATTACAGGTAAAAATCAGAATTTACATTTAGATTGGCCTTGATCTCAAATTGGTGTACTTCAAGAAAGAAAATAAAACAATCAGAAAAATGAAAAACAGGGAAAACCTAAAAAACAATAACAATGAAACCAAAACAAAGTTCCACATATACAATGACAAAAACAATACACACCAGGAGAGAGAGAGAGAGAGAGAGAGAGAGAGAGAGAGAGAGAGAGAGAGTCAGTCAGTCTAAGATCTACGTAGTCGCTCTGAACCATTGTACGTAGTCGCTGAAATAATTCGTCACATTAGCGGCACGCTATTCTATTGATATTAAGTAGACGAATGCAGTTAGAGCGGAGTGATGCGTTATTCTTCCTGTGTACAAGTTTGTTCAGTAAACTCTCAAGATCAAAACACAGCGAAGAACACTATTTACATTTCCAATGTTTTTTGCCTTCCACATGTTTCACCAATTGTAATGTTAGTAATTTCCTCAGGAATGTGATGCAGATGTGAGCAATGCGCGTATGAATCTCGATAAATATAGTACGTATATCTTAATGGCTGGGAATTACAACATAAATGAAAGTGAATTGTAATTATATTTTTAAAAAAATCAATTTCGAAAAACATATGAGGGTATGAACAGCAACGTTTTAAGGTGACATGTTTTGTGCTTCGTGAACTATGTTGGTTTAAAGCATCGCATTCATGCCCTCGTGCATTTACAAAACTGAAATTCATATCTGAAATAACATGTCCTCTATTGTTACATATATGTACACGTAACTTGTCAGTCACTGAAATCAGAAAGCACTGGCTTAGAGCAGTATCGGTTCTCTTAGAGGACTTCTGATAAATCACAACAATAAGGGATGACGTAAACATCATTATATGGCATTTCAACCCATGTTCGATTCGAGTACTCACATTCTACCATTGGTGTTAGCAATATAATACATCAAACTATGCTGTCTGACGTGTTTCATACCGATTGTTAGGCCGTTCTTGGCACACTGATTTTGACTACTGATTGCTGCGTTTACCTGATCAAAGACATAGGGCTCACGGCGAGTGTGACCGGTCGACAGGGAATGCTCACTCCTCATAGGCACCTGATCCCACCTCTGGTATGCTCAGGGGTCAGTGTTTGTCAAAGTATTTGTTTTGCATTCCTTACACACTGTAGGAATCACTGTTCGTTATCTCCACCTTTCATGAAAGTGTTATGGTTATATATGTTAAGATTCTTAAAGAAAAGTTCATAGAGGATACCATGAGAAAGCCTTAGGAATACATCGCCATTTGGAAGCGGATGTGACGAGTGGTGGGTTTTTTTATTTCAAAGGGCTCGTATTTGCAAACTCGAAATATTGTTTCTCTTTGTATATTATAGGTGATCCCGATGCTGCAAACTTGTTAAGTGACATTCTCAGACACGTCTCCCAGGACTCAAACCCGGACGACCTGTCTCAAATGAGAGAGATTCTGTGTAAGTAAAAATCGAGCACATTGATGAGTTTGATGATACGGAGTGGCGCATCAAAACTCAAGCACTTTGATGATACTGAATGGCGCTTTAAAAATCAAGGACTTTGATGATACGAAATGGTGCATTTGTTTCTGTTGGTGTAATTTTAAATAAAAAAATGTTAATTACCTGTGATCATGATTTGATTAGTTAATACTCTATTTTATATACATTGTCCTTCTTGATTTAACATTCCAGACGATATTTTTGCCAATGAAGTTTTGAACAGTCTTGAAAAGCGACCTCTAGGAGATTACGAAGATCTGAACGAGACTTTGAACGAGATTCCATCAGGAAAAAGTGAAAATGAAAAACAAGAAACTGTGGAAAAACAAGACAAAATCGACGAGAAAGTAAAAACACAGGAGCCAAACACGAAGACAGAAAAGGGTAAGAGTGTTTTACATGTAATACAGTTATAGCATTCGTGAATAATTTATCATCTTTAAACAATGTTCTGATGTGGGTATCTGATACTCACCATTAATTTGTGTCTTCATTGTTTCTTTGATATTGAAATCCACTTTTTAAATTTATTTTTAAAATCATTCATTATCTATTTTTATTTGGGTTTTTTTTAGATATAGTTTTTACTATTCTTTTTATTGTTTTCTATTTTGATTTATTTACTATATCTTTTAATTTATTGTCATTGTTGTAAAACATCTATCAGACCTGTAAGTTATTTTATATCGAGTTAAAGGTTTGATTTTAATTTTTTTCAAAATTAATATAAATACTCAAGATTGCTAAAATAAACAAGAGGTACTGTGAGCAATGCTCACTAAGAATACTCCCCGCTTACCCCAATCTTCCAAAGCGTATTGCTAATAGGTATAAATTATCTCTTTCCTGAGTGTAAAATCATGGTATGCCTTTGTAGAAGAAAATGGAAGATATAGTGCGAACACAAATCCATGGCATAAACCTATAATGTTGACCTTGAGATCAAAGGTCAAGGTCATAAAGAGGTCATGAATGTACATGACACATAGTCTCATGGTGATACACCCATGTCTTATGGTATGACAATGTCAAAATCCTATAATCAATTTTGACTGTGAGGTCAAAGTTCAAGGTCATATAGAGGTCATGAAGGTACTCGACACATCGTCTCATGGTGATACACTCATGTGTCAAATATGGGATGCCTATGTCAAAGAACAAAAAAGTTATGGCCCTGACACGAATCCATTGTAAAAAAAAAAACAACCTTTAATTTTGACCTTGAGGTCAAGGGTCAAAGCCATATAGAGGTCATGAAGGTACTCGACACATCGTCTCATGGTGATCCACCTGTGAGCCAAATATGGTATGCCTAAGTCAAAGAACAAAGAAGTTATGGCCCGGACACGAATCTGCACAGACAGACAGACGGAGTGATTACTATATACCCCCTAGAACTTCGTTCGGGGGGTATAACAATGCCAACTTTAAAAAATTTACTGTATTTCATATGCCATCTTGCACACAAGTCTGGTCGACCTTAAAGGTTAGATGTGAAAGTGCAAGATACTTTTATATAGACATCCCAGTATTCAAAGGATCCCCAGCTTCACTAAGAGTAATGGGAATGAAAACAAATCACCCAATATTAATATATGATATTTATTTCTTTACAGAAAACCGAGAAGAGAAAGAAACAAATGCGAAGAATTTGAAGATGTGAAATGTGAAAGATGTTGTTGAAAGTAAAACGGTTGATATCTTAAGTAGCAGTCCGTGTGTGTTAAACGTGCGATATGAACAAAATTAAACTATTTTAATACATAGAGGGTTGATAACTATTTTGTTACCCAATAATGTTAATAACTCTGTATTTTATGGTAGACTACAGCAAATATATTTGGCATTTATCTCTGAGAATATATTTCATCATCTTATGTGGGGAAAAAAACCCCAAACCAATGTACAATATTTATTATGGATTTCAAAGTGAACACCAATATTACTACTTGAATGAATAGGTTAAGGAGGCAACCAAAACAAAAACAAAAACAACAACAGATGTTTGAAGAGTATACCACGTGATTTCTTTCTTGCATGATACGTCACTGCTTGACTGCTACTTAGATAAATTAATGATCTTTTATTAATTTGTGGCGCTTCTTTGTACAGAAAAAGACCCAATGAGGCGTATTGAGTTCCTGTATATAATAACAGCGAGAAATATATATTACTTTTATTGCACAATATCCAGATAACAACGTTTGCTGATGGAGCGGTTTATTGCGTAACATTTTAGAAAAGTTTATGTGTAACTACTTATATTGTGATGTTTTTATGGACATCCCCACGTAATGCAGGAATCATGTTTTGTATATTGAATAACGTAACAAACAAGAAAATGATAAATTTATAATTATGAAAATCGGAAAATGCATCCATCGGATCACTTGTTATATCTAAAGCTACTGAGATGGAGAACATGGATTCTGTTAATGTGCTTGTTCAATTATTTTTGTCGTGCAACAGTTCAATAGAAATTTGCTAGAATTTCCCCCACAACACACGAAGTATATAGTTATGAGAAACACGAGCGGCGACAGCCAGGTAGAAATCAATTTTGCCGTAATCCTCCTCCATACACAATTAAGACACATGGAGTGTCCCTTCTGTAAAACCGCGTTGTACTGTAGATGGGTACTTTACTATAATTATGTTCAGCTAGTAAGTAATATATACAGTTATTTTCGCCCCGTGAATTCATTCGCGATGTTTGTTAATTTCGGATGATCAAAAATTTATATCTAGCACATCAAACATTACGGCGGAATTGTCACGTAAATTTCGGAACGAGATGTTAATGAATTTTACGCACATACTGTAAATTTTGTAGTCCCCCGTACGATTGCACTCGCAATTTCACGATTAGACCCACAGACGGAAATTTTACCAAATCAAATTTTCTCTTAACATATGGAATTGACAGTATTTCAAACATGCAGAGGAAAGGTGAATTATGAGCTAGATGAGATCTTTTTGACATGTTTTAATATTTCAGAGAAAAAAGTTGTCATAATGAACGACTTTTCTCGATTCCGGCTATGTTTGATGAGTCAAAGGTTAATAATAAGTCAAACGGTCATTATTTTAAGTCGGTAACATTTCTGTGATCAGAGTGTAGCATTTTGTGCAATATACCAGCTTATCTTTTAAGTCCGTGTACTTCACAATCATAACAACTATCCATTTACGCATTTTGGAATTTAGATGTATACCCAAATGAAAAACAAAATGTTTTATCGTATATTATAGCTGTTTACACAGCTTTGGGGCTAGAACACTAATATTGAAGCACTGTTAATCTCAGTACATGCACATTAGAAAATCAGACAGACTAATACACGCGATCAGGTATTGGACTTTCCATCAATCATCTTAATTTTTTTCTGGGTTCCACCAGTCCCTTAATCTTACTGTCGTTCCAATAAAAGCGTGTCATTTGGCTTGATCGAGCGTGGAGATTTCATTGAATGGCTATGTGGTTTGAATAAAAATGATTTTGAATGACCACGCTATGTCAATCGTTCAATGTGATTGGTAACTGAGAACGGAAGTAAAACATATTTCATGGAAATCTATGACAAGCCTCGTCCAAACATTTCCTCGCTCGATTAACTAAGTGACACGCTGTCACTGGAATGGTAGTAGATTCCATGCATTGTTGTACAGCGAAAAAATAATATACGAAAAAAAAAACAAAAAAAAACTACTAACTACTTATTTCAATTCAGCTTTTTTTTTTTACACCCCCCCCTCTTCCTTTTAAATCAATTTATGCGCACATATCACATTTAAGAGAAAGTACGCTTTTTTATGCTTGATGTTCTTTAATGTTATTAAAAAGAGTATGGTTTTAGGAAGTAAGTAAAAAGATAATAAATCATTTGAATATGTACAACATTAAACATGTTCCGACAGTGCGTTATTTAAAATGATAATAATTTGGTTGAGTATTAATGCTTATGATGGCAAACAATCTGAAATGCTATTTTTGACTGGTGTAGATAAAGAGATTGTTTCTGTATTTTTATATGAAACTGCACAGACACAAACTGTAAATTTGTTAATTGTTATTACAAAAAAAAAATTAAATAAATCTCGTGCCTTTGTTGTTTGTGGTCTTTAATAAAATTGTTGTTGGTATCAGGCAATGCCGTCTTTCCTTCTTGACTTTGTTCAAATTCTGCTGAGTCATTCGGGGACTATGAAAGCATTTAGTATTTGTTCTTTCCCCGTATGAGTGAAAGGTTCTCGAGCGGGACGTTACACATGATACAACCAACCAACCCGAGCGCTGGAAGGAGGTATTGGGTATGCAAGTCGCTCTTCTTCTGAAGAGCCGTCCCACAGTTGAAATCGGACAAAAAGAAAAACATTTCTTAGTCCGCGCAATATATAACCTTGACGGGTAAACTTATATATTTCATGAAAAGCAAAGATAACGAACAGTGATCAATCTTATAACTCCTATAAGGAATACAAATTAAGAGTTGGGCAAACACGGGCTCCTTGACAGACAAGAGGTGGGATGCAAGGTGAAGATAACGAACAGTGATCAATCTCATAACTCCCAGAATTGTTTTCGCTGTGGTTCATGAACGCGTATATGTCATACCTGTCTTCTCTAGATCGCCATGACTAGCAGGAACTGTGTGTCTCTGTTTAGAGGTGCAGATCCAATGCTGCTGATGTGTCGGTTTCAAATCGCAGTGACAGGCGACGGGAACAATTTCTCTGCTAACTGGGGTCGCATGTACCATAAACACAGTTATAACAAACATCCGGATAACGAACAACCTGTTATGACGAAGTCAAATATATTCTTGGAATATCCATAAAGATAAACATAATTATGCATTAGATTCCGAATAAGGGATATTTTCTGTGGTTGTCCATTTTTCGCGGCATTCTGCAAATAGGAAAAATCTGCAAAAATTACAATCGCAAAATATGTATGCATGTATATATATATATATAATGCAATCGCAAAAATTAGAAACGCAGGATAATTTTTTTTTACCATCTATGTATCAAATCGCAAAAATAAATCAACCGTGGAAAATGCGTGTTCCACGGCATAAGGAATTGCACTTATAACACATCAGGTAGGATAGTGTTTCAATGAATTCTGTGCATAGCATGCGATGGTATCTAAATTGTTGGAATGACTGAAATTCACAGCTTCCGGTGCATTATGTATATGTAAGCATGGATTCGTGTTATTTTACGTAATTATTATATTTGCGTAACGATGAGCCCGGTATTGCGTTATACGTATCATGTATGTTGGTCGACATTAATGTTACTGCTGTTATCACAATTCATTGCTGTTTAGAAGCACACGCAGTAATATATGTAAACCTACACAAATTAAAACATATCCAACACAATCGATTAACAAACCAATCCGCTTGAAGTACGAACGAGTGGTCCATGCTCTGCCGAGTCACCTTGGACCTGCTGTTGCTCATTCTTAAACGTTTTTGTTCCCTGCTGCAACGCGGAGGAAGACATAGAAATACCTATGTCCGTCCCTCACACTTGGCTTTGTGGAGGGGACGCCTTGGTAACTGCTCAACGGATTTTGTTCACATTTTGTAGGATTGTTCATCACCATATGTTGTTGATCATATTGCGCCGTCATTGTGATTCGTCAAATTGTACAGGAGTAATGGGACTTGTTGAATTTGTATATGCTACACTATAGGAACACTTTGTAGATGCAACTCCATAGAAACTACTCAATGTGTTTTTTTGCAAATTTTGTAGAATTTTCAGTTATCATATTACACCCCCCCCCTCATTTTGATTCGACAAAACTTATGGGACTTGCGCTTCAACTCTTTTTGCGGCGGCGGAGGACATATGGCTACGCATAGCAAACTTATTTTTTAAAAAAAAAATTGGATTGGGCTACATTATTGCAGCTCCATAATCAATATTACAGAAAAACAGCAAAGAATAGTGAAGTAACTATAACGCAGGAACGTTAATACAAAGAAAAATATGATTTTCTACAAGGTAAAGGAGTTATCTTTCTTTTGAAAGAAAATAAGGTCCATGGGAATCGGAGTACATATTACACATGAGATACGACAACAAATTCCTGTGTATTTCACGCCATCCACGATACACCATATTGTCAGAAACAGAGCATACACATTGCAGATTTTGTATTCCCCTTATCCCATAATTCTACATGCCAAAGAAAAGGTTGTCAAGTTCTTACGACAAAATCGATATGGACAGCGAACGATGCACAAAGTCAGTTCTCAGTAAGATATGCCAATGTATTCTAAGGTCATCTGAGTACAATGAGATTATCTGTTAAGTCACCTGATACGGAACAACTTTGAACACAAACTAAGCTCAGCTGGGTCGAAAAGCTACCACAAGCTTCACTTCAGAACAGACTGAATATTGCTATGGTTTTGTCACTTAAAATTGACGGATTGTCTACACGCTCAAACGATTGATTGATTGAATATTGTTTAACGTCTCTCTCGAGAATAATTCACTCATATGGAGACGTCACCATTGCGGGTGAAGGTCTACAAAAAGGCCTATGCTCGGCGCTTATGGCCTTTGAGCAGGGAGGGATCTTTATCGTGCCACACCTGCTGTGACACGGGACCTCGGTTTTTGCAGTCTCATCCGAAGGACCGCCCCATTTAGTCGCCTCTTACAACAAGCAAGGGGTAATAAGGACCTATTCTTACCCGGTTCCACAAGGGACCTCTCAAACGAAAGCAGCAAGTATCAATTGTTGCTGCACTGACATAAATTCAGGTATCCAAAGCCCATTAGACGACTCAAGAGACGATGCCAGTACATTTTGGTGTATGTCGGATATTAATAAAGGCATTTTAATGAACAAATTAAATGAAACGGATCTCTGTCATTTGATATTGTCATTAAAAATGAAATATGTCCACGTTTGATGTTGTCGTACAGTCTCACACAAACGAGATGACGCGTAATCTGTAATGGCTGCGCCCATGGGCAAAGTCCTGCAGGACGAACGCAGCCGACTTACTTTGGATATAAAGTCAAACTGAGATTTAAGACAACTCAAGACGACAGAAGGTGAATAAAACGTTATCCTATTTGTCGTATTCAAGACGATACGTTAGATGAAAACGGGTGTGAAGAATATTGTCCATGTATATTACGGTTGATGAATTGAAAAAAAAAAATATATATATCGAAATAAAACGGGAGATTGGGGAAAAGATAGACGAACTGTGTCATTGAGATGTTGGATCGATTCCTTGAGCCACTGTTGTGCTGTAAGATGGGGCCATTTTATCTCACATGAGATATAAAAGGTGAAATGAAATTGAGACTGAGAGGGTGTTTGTACATACAGTGTAGTAACTGCGGGCAGCTGAATACCGTACTGTGTGGCAGTGCATACTCCGGGTCATCAACAAGAGGACAGCTAATGCTTACTGCTAACACAAAGTTAGGTGCAGGTATGTAATCTGAGCTCATAGTTGTACAGATGTACACTATTATTGTTTCGCTATTTAACAGAAACTTTATCTCTGAAGAATCAACATTAACATGTAAAACTTATACGGTACCAATTTTGATGCACCAGATGCGCATTTCGACAAATAATGTCTCTTCAGTGATGCTCAACCGAAATCTATTTTATCTGCAACGCTGAAGTACTTGTTTACAATGATTGTGTGCGATACAAAAAAAAAGTAATCACCATTAAACAGAGGCCAGTCGAGTGCGTTTATATATAACTTGTGCGACCTACTTTACAAGAGTGGTGCTGGCTAAATGGTTAGCGTGATTGTTATGCAAGCAGAGGGTTGTTGGTTCAAATCCTGTTCATATACAACCACAATTGTGTTTTTCGGGATATGAATGAAACTTACATAGAGATTAAAATCATTTAATATTTATTTGCCTTGATGAAATTACGGCGATTGTGATTGGCTGGAAAATTCGTTTGATTTTTGCATCAAAGAAAACCTGATTTTGACTTCATGTTGTGCAAATGATACGTCGTATGAATTTGAAAAGAAAATCATGTTTTATCATTTAAACTCTATGCTTTGAAACACGATGATAATTTAATGATAAGAAATTAATCTTATAATCCTTTTTCTTGATGGTGGTATCATCGAGTAAGATTGGACGAAACACTTTTTCATCAATGCGCGACTTTGCTAATAAATCAAGGAACTCTTTTTTGAAAAAATAATATATGACAAAATATTACGAATGAAAACCTGATGAAAAATACATACATGTATCAATAACAGTGTGGATGATTTACATGTACAGCATTGCCAATGGTTAAATTTCTGAATAAGAGAGTAATTTATGTATATTACTTTTTTTTAAACGACCAGCCATTGGAGATGTATAGTATGATAATTAAAGGTAGTTTAAAGGCTGTACTCACAATATGTTTATCAATTAAATCCGTGCCATGCACCTGATCCCACCTCTGGTGTGTCCAGGAGTCCGTGTTTGTCCATCTCTTTATTTTGTATTGCTTATAGGAGTTATGTAATTGATCACTGTTCGTTATCTTCACCTTTTCTTACATGCAATATCCATGTACATGAAAGGTGAATATAACGAACAGTGATCAAACTCATAACTCCTATAAGCAATACAAAATAGAGATTTGGGCAAACACGGACCCCTGGATATACCAGAGGTGGAATCGGGTGCCTAGGGGGAGTAAGCATCCCCTGTCGACCAGTCACACCCGCCGTGAACCCTTTATCTTGATCAGGTAAACGGAGTTATCCGTAGTCAAAATCAGTGTGCCAAGAACGGCTTAACAATCGGTATGATTTGAGTTTGATTTGATTTGATGTTTTCCGCCACACTCAACAACTTTTCATTTATATGGTGGCGCCCAATTTTTGTTGGTGGAAGAGATAACCAAGATACAATGCACCTGGGAAGAGACCACCGACCTTCCGAAAGTAAACTGGGAAACTTTCTCACTTACTGGCGCGAGCAGGATTCGAACCCGCGCCGACAGAGGTGAGAGGCCGTGTGATTTTGTGCGTGATGCTCTAACCACTCGGCCACGGAGGCCCCCACTATCGGTATGAAACACATCAGACAGCATTTGACCCAATGATAGGTTGTATTGGCAAACTAGATAGTTAAAGACCATATACTTTGCGAAATGCTGACTTTAAACGAGACTGTTGGAACCCCTGCACCATCTACTTGTTTGTCAGTAGCCTGCTTCTATTTAAAAACTGACCATAAGCAGAACAAGCTCTTGCGTATCGAATCAGTTGAGAAATAAAAACACTCTATGCAGGTGATAATAGAATCTAAAATGATCTCGTTTGTCATATAGTTGAGTCGTTAGTTTGCCGTTAATATATATTTTCAATAAAATATATTACTCTGTTTTAAGTCTGGCAAACCAGTTTTCCGCACTTTTTTCTGTTCTTGCAGATATTTTTTTTATTGGGGAATTGCTTTTGCATTACAAGTTAAAGATAAAATTCGAATTTGGTTTTGGTCCGTTAATTTTTCAATAAGTTATAGCCCTTGGACTTAGAAAAATAGCTTGAATTTTCAGTTTCTGGACTATTTTCGTTGTGCTAAAAATATTTATTTGATATTTGTACATTGCTTTGCTATAACAAGTTTCAGATGAAGTTTGAATTTTGTATCGGTCCGTTGACTTTTCACTAAGTGATTGGCCTTGGATTTAGAGAAATAGTTAGTGATCAGGTTCCGGAATTTATTTAACCCTTCAATCTTACATTTCATTCATTTCTGAAAGGTGATGCCATTTCAGTTACTATGGGAACCTCTACAGCAAATCAGGTTAGCATGAAGTAAAAGCTACTCTGTTGCATAGTTTATGCAAAACGCCTCATAGTGGGTAAGTTTTGGATATAATAAAGTTAGATAAAGGAGGTCGAAGATGATAAGCAATGGTAATTTGATTAAAACCCCGTCGGCAACCACTATTTTTTTTTAATTTGATCATTTGCCTAAATAGCAACCCATTATAATACCTACTACACGATACTTATTGTGTCCTTTAAAAAAATACTACACCATACTGTAATAAAATTATATCTTGTGACAAGAAACACTAGAGAAGAAAAAACATTTCATATCCAAAACACTTGTCATGTAAGAAGTTATCCCATAGAGCTTTTTACTTTTCATCTCTGAATATGTGCACAGTTTGGGTGTTCATAAGTGGAAGATTGCACAAATTCACTGATGCAAATTAAATAACTATTTTATTATATAGCTAGAACCCTAGAATGTATAAAACTATATCATATTTCATTTTCAATTTAAAATCAAAGGAACCATAGGTTGTTTTTGGCAATTGATTATCATGCAAAGCATGCAGCACACTGTAAACAGCAGTGTTGATCGAGTATTGTAGGATGTACATACTTTTGTCCGTGGGGTCAAAATTCAGCATGTGTAATTAAGTACATCTACAGAATCTCAGAGCAATACGCAAGTTCCGAGTTACACAAAAAGTATTTCCCTTTGTCGAACTCTTTCGCATTTTATGACGTATGGTGGGTACACAATGTATACATTATATCGTAGACTGGCATTGTACATAACGATTACGAACGATTAATGTAATAAAAGCGTAACTTTTGTTTATACCAATCACTGGTATGTATATTCTGGCCATATCAAGCATAATCTGTTTGATTGGCTATTATTCATTATTCATTATATCTGAAGTTACAAACTAAAAAGCAGATACATTAGATTACATAGATCGCTACACTAGGATATGAAGTAATCCAATAGAGGGTCACGTCCGCATAACCTTTTGTTTGCAATATTCATTAGAACTATCAGCCAATCAGATTTATAACGATCTAGTTCGTCAATAAAACCTCGAATTGGGTCAAATGCTGTCTGACGTGTTTCATACCGATTGTTAAGCCGTTCTTGGCACACTGATTTGACTGCGGATAACTCCGTTTACCTGATCAGGATATGGGGCTCACGGCGGGTGTGACCGGTCAACAGGGAATGCTTACTCCTTCTAGGCACCTGATCCCACCTCTGGTGTGTCCAGGGGTCCGTGTTTGCCGAACTATCTATTTTGTATTGCTTGTAGGAGTTATGAGATTGATCACTGTTCGTTATCTTCACTTTGCATGTATATGCTGTTATAGTATATGTGATAAACATACTGATTTAAATGAAATTTCAGGAAGATCTTCATCTATTCCAGTACCCTACGAAACAAACAAACATGTATTTTAAAATTCCTTTCCCTTTTATCTTTAATTCCCATTTTAAAAAAACAACAACTTACATGGCAATCAAATTTATAACTATAATTTTAGTTGCAACATGCAATTAGACACTTTAGTTACACTTTGGCCATGACCTCAATATATATCAAAAGGCAAGGCCTTCGTCATACCAACATGAAAATGTAACTCAAAACCACTTGTAAACAAACTCTAGTTATATCAAGAGTTGCTATATCCCTTGCATATTGACAACTTTATGTAATACTTACTGATTTAAATGAAATTTTAGGACGACCTTCATCTATTCCAGTACCATACGAAACAAACAAACATGTATTTTAAAATTCCTTTAATCTTTAATTCCCATTTCAAACAAGAGATGTTTGTAAAACACATATGCCCCCATGGTGCAAAATTGAAAAGGATTATACACACACATCATTTAATTGATAGTAGTATCATCAATTCAAAATATTGAGCAGACAGTATCTTCCTATGTCAAGAGTGAATTGACCATGTGACCTCAAAATCAATAGGGGTCATCATCTCCAGAAGATGTATCAGTATATCAAGTTTGATGTCTGTCAAGCAGAGGGTTCTCAAGATATTGAGCGGATATTATATTCCTATGTCCAGAGTCGATTGACCCTTAACCTTTTGACCTGAACAAACAATAGAGGTCCTCTTCTACTCATAACCAACCCACATATGAAATATCATTATCATCAAGTGAATGGTTCTCAAGATATTGAGCGGACAACATGTGGTCTACCGACCGACAAGTGCAAACCAATATGCCCCTCTTCTTTGAAAGGGAGGGGGGGGGGGGGCATAAAAAACAACAACTTACATGGCAATCAAATTTATAACTATAATTTTAGTTGCAAAATGTAATTAGACATCATGGGACATGTCGAGCATAAACACGTGTGATAGGTAATGTGAGCATATAACTGCGAATAACCAATGCATATAAATTTTTTCATTCCCTATACCATCAATTTTAAACAACTGGAAAAGTTCATCATAAAATATATATATCAAGCCATGCATATTCAGAGTCATTATCTTATTAATAGTTTAATGTTCCAAGAACTTGTATGATAACAATTATTAAAATCTTACCAAATATATCTCTAATTTTAATACAAATAACATATATCCACTACTTAATATTCACTGTCTTCAAGAATTGAAAAGGTACTAATCTATCACCACCACTATACAATGTACATAATGTAACGAAGTACCTAACTACTGGGCTGTAGAGACCCTCGGGGACTAACAGTCCACCAGCAGAGGCCTCGACCCAGGGGTCATAATGCAAAACTTATACGGTACCAATTTTGATACACCAGATGCGCATTTCGAAAATAATGTCTCTTCAGTGATGCTCAACCGAAATGTTTGAAATCCGAAATAACTATGAAGTTTTAGATCAAAATAATGTTCTATTCTTGTGTAGCTTCATGTATAATCCACAACCTATTTACAGAGTTGCAAAGTAGTAAATAAACTACATTGTTGATGTCATTTCAAAAGCTAGTAAAACATTAAAAATAGGATTAAAGCTAAAATAAATATCATCATATTTTTCATAATTTATATCATCATTTTTATGTTTGATCTTATAACCTAAAGAAAAAAATTCAATTTGTACCCAAGTCATATGAAGTGAACAGTTTTGGGGAAGTCTTAAAATTCATAAACTGTCCACAAGTCGTTATACTGTATAACCTGCAGGATACCAATTGAAATCGACAATTTCTTATACTTTGATTTTTCCTAATTCTAGAAGTTCATGTTGTGTAAAGAGTAACTCACTCAAAGAAAATCATTTTGAAAAGCAGTAGGTTACCAATCATGTAATTAATGAAACGGTGTTTATGAGTAAAATTATATTATATTTTAACAGCTACACCGCACATCCGTTTTAGTTCAAATAAAAGAAATTTTGATGAATTTACCTTTTCCTTTGGCCATTGCATAAACTTTAAGGGGCAGTTTTTTTTGGCTTTTGGCACTCCACTTTTTCCAGAGTCCAGTGCATCTCCAGGGCTTGCAGGCCCTCACTCCCCATAATGTAGGCTTTAAAGTCTATATGGCCAGTGAAGTGGGTAGAGAGCTTCTCTGTCCACTCTCTGACCGTTTCCTCATAAGTTGAAGTGATTGTTATGCATCCAGTTAGGCCATCCTCACTGGTAAATAGCCTCTTCAATGCTTTTTTCTTTAAATCCATAATGTGGATGATTATTTCCTAAAATGCAGAACCATTTAAATATATCATAAGAGTGTATGTGAAAACATACCTCCTAAAATAACAAGAATATAATAACTTACAGCATCAAATAGCACCCATTCACCCACTGTTGCTAATAGTTGATAATGGTAGTCTTTTTGTGACATTGAAAGTACCATGACTGGTAGCATTGTTCTGCAGCCCAAAAGTAAGTTTTTAAAAATAATTAAACTTAAACGTTTCAAAATTAAAATGTATTGTATATTTTCAAAAGTTTCATATTCTGGTGTTTCCGTTCAAGGACAAAGAAAGATAACTCACAAGTCAAAAGTGCATTGCCATGAATCTCTAGCAAGTTAAAGTAGTGTATTATCACTATTAAAAAATACATGTACCTTATGTTTTTATTTCTAAGTATCATATCAACATCTAAATCATACCGTATATATGTGTTACTTGATAATTATAATTATAACAGTTCTTAATTCTTGGACAACCCCCAGGTAAATATGCCACTGTAATAAATATAGTATTCTTAATTCTTGGACTACCTTTCTACCATCCATTTTTGATTTGGTGGAGCACCCTTTTCTCTCTTTAGAACATCCTTTTCTTTCTTTTAAACCTGCATACTTGTACTTCTTCTTAATATGAGCAAGACTCTCCTTAGCACCTAAAATTACATGTACATATGATTTTCTTAAATAAAGTTCATGGCATATGTTCAAATTATTAGGGTATACTGTGTTTGAACAAAAAGTATAATTTCTCATATTTACAATTTGTCAATTCATTGAAAACATCCACTGTACTTATCTAACAGTGTTTTTATTATTCAAAAGTTCATATAAAACATTTTTTAACATCACCGTACTTGTGGATAGATTTAACTCCATATTACTTTCCATACATTGGTTATGTTGGGGAACTACAGCATCTGTAATTACAAGAAAATCATTACTTTTCTTTAAATCACCAATTTTCTTGTACATTTTGTGCATCCTCAGAACTACTTTGATGATTCAATTTGATTTATTATCAATATTGGTAGTTTGCACTACAATTTCTCATTCAATGCAAGGTGAAGATAACGAACAGTGATCAATCTCATAACTCCTACAAGCAATACAAAATAGATAGTTGGGCAAACACGGACCCCTGGACACACCAGAGGCTGTGGTTGGAAATCACGCTGATAATATGAAAGGTAAATATCACCATCTAACATTCAGTAATCTGATTCTAGTAGTCAAGTTACAATACATGAAGACATATTTAGTACTGTAAAATCTTACTTTTACCTGGAACTTTTGTCCTACAATTGCCACAATATTTTGTGGCAATTAATAGCTCTGTTCCACAATCCATGCAAAACATCTGCAACATATCACAGTACTTTAATGTTCTGGTCTCAAAATAGATAAGCAGTTAAAATCAACGAATCAAGATCAGTCGTTATAGTCTCAACTGACACCTTGATCATTTACTGTTTAAGTATGTTAAACTTCAACCTGTCATAAGAGTTGTCATAATGGTCTCATTAGGAATGACTTACTGCTGAGAAAATTCAAGCTAAAATTTAAAATACAAGCAAGACAATTTGATTTTGACACTGTCAGCAAAGATATATAACTATATTATGGCCAATTTGTCTACATATGGAACATACGATCATCACCACGCATTCTCAATCTCGCCCATATAGAATAGTGTAGAAACAGTACAGAGACAATCCGAACTACTTGTTTCTTATGTAGCTGTAGTTCAATTATAATAAACTGACAGCTGATTTGAGACATTTCCTTTATCGAATGAATGCAAGTCACTTACTTGTACATTAATTATACGTAGTAGTCTTTATTTACCGTTTATTTAGACGTTGGAACTTGATACAGCTGTATACCGCGATACGCATATGCAAATAGAGGCAATGTCACGTGACACTCTTCTTCATACAAACGTATCATTTTGTCAAGCGTCAAAATCTTTACACCAACAATAATCTTGTACAGAAAACCGATGCCAACATTATTATTGTGCATCAGAATCATACAAACGTTTCAGTTTTTCAAGCGTCAAAATAAAGATCTTGCGCCCACCAAAGCTGATCGTGTCAAGATTATTATTGTGCATCAAAATCATATAAAAGTTTCATTTTGTCAAGCATGTTGCATTTTTTTTTTTGGTCGAGATTATTATTGTTGGAATACACCAACAATAAAAATGTTGCACTTTTTTTTGGTCGAGATTATTCTTGTTGGTTGGTTTACATTTTTATTGTTTGATGACAAGATTGTCGTGCGGGAATAAAAATAAAAATATAGTGGAAGAGAAATTATGATTTTAACCATAAAAATAGGTCTATGGAAAATTAAATGGGGACAAATTGCAATAATTGTGGCATAAAAATAAAAATGTTAGCAATTGGAAGAGGTTTTGAATTTTGGTAGTACATTTTTATTTTAGCATGATTATATAGGAAAATAAAATAATAATGTGAGGGTACCCTACGGCTTTCCATACGTTAGTGATACTGAAGTTTTGATCAACAAGTATAGCACGGACTAAGGGCTTTAAAAATACCAGATAGCTGCACTCAGAATAAGGACAACAAAAATTAGAAATCATGAAGACGTTAATCCTGACTACTGAGTCCCGGAACAGTCTAACAGGTACACCCGAGTCCGAATAACAGCAATCAGTGGAACATTCCATCAACGCATTCCTCTCATATATGCTGTATTGCTTCGAAAAACAAAACAAAGAAAACAAGAGGTACTGTGAGCAATGCTCACTAAGAATACCCCCCGTTTACCCCAATCTCCCAAAGGTTGTTGGTAATAGGTATAAACTACATCTTTTCTGAGTGTAAAAAACAAATGGCATGACAAACCGAACCATATTGCTACTTTGATGTCCAGTGCGCGTGACCCCAAAATCGATAGGGAACATCTTCATCCCATGGGTAGTCCATATGTATGATATGGTGACTGTAGGTGGAAAGGATAACGCTTTAGAGCCCGGAAACCATATTGCTACTTCGATGTCCAGTGCGCTTGATCTTAGACCATTTGACCCCAAAATTGATAGGGAACATCTTCATCCCATGGGTAGTCCATATATATGATATGGTGACGGTAGGTGGAAAGGATAATGCGTTAGAGCCCGGAAACCATTGCGTCTACAGACGGACGGACAGACGGACAACCCGATTCCAGTATACCCCCCACAACTTATTGCGGGGGGTATAAAAAACGATTGAGACTTTGTATAATCTCACTGAGTGCAAGGAAACAGGCCTTCATACACAACTCACTTACACAACTCACTTTTGGTCAACACGGAGACAAGCTGATGCTCTTCTCATTTAGAAAGACATTGTTTTTCACAAACTGCTTTGGTAGCTTTGAAATCTATTTAGGTTACTTGAATCGTAACAATATATTTTCATTTCTCGAAAATGTGAGAACAACTCTACTAAAGACTGTCGTGTTATAATTTGACAACTCGTCAACGTTGACTTAACAGACTTAAGAAATACCAGTTTGAAGATTTAACTTTTGCCACTTCCTCTCGCCATTCAAACATAAGTCCGAATATGTATAATTATACTTTTAACAAAGCTACGAACAGGTTTACCCAACAATATTTTCTCTGAAAAATTGCCAGGAGCCTCATTGGTTAATATCTAAGCGGAAGTACATGTGACGTATTAGTCATTCTTTAGACATCCATGCTCGTGGAAGGACGTGTTTTGCTGACGTCTGGATTTTGCTGCTCGAGTCGCTCAACATACTTGGAAAGGAAATTAATTTTTTTTTATATGTTATTGCCTTGGTGACGACGAAATATACATTGATTATTTTACATATATCACTGGCTTTACGAGGTTTTTTTTTTATATAGCCTCAGGACATTTTTGAAATTAACCTAGGTGGTCATTTTTTATTGAGGCGGCAAGTATTGAAGTAGCACGTGCATTCACTGACTGGTGTATAGTTTACCTGGTGGAAACAGTCATTCTTACCGCCGCGATGGCCGAGAGGGTAGAGCGTTCGCCCCGCATGCGGAAGGCCCGGGGTTTGAATCCCGGCCGCGACAGACCTAAGCATTACAGTTCCATCGCCAAACGCTCGGTATCAAATGTCGACATCAGATGTGAATGTCATGGGTCCTCGGAGATGACCTTAAAAACGGATGACCCGTGTCACACCTAAAGAACCCACACTGCTCAATGGCCTTAAGCGCCGAGTTTAGGCCTCAATTTGTAGCCCTTCACCGGTCTTGGTGACGTCACCATATGAGTGAAAAATTCTCGAGTGACACATTAATCAAGATACAATCAATCAATCAAGTTTATTCTTTGTGTTTTGATTGGTATTTAAAAGCATTCATTACGTGATCTTATACTGTTGGAAAATATAAGTTTTTAAATATGTGAAATTTACTGGGAGAGCAATGAATTCTTTTGTCTTGCAATCCAAGGGACACTGATGCCCTAGTGATTTTTCACGTGGACTGTGGGCGAAGGGATTCTTACTTTCGGTGTGATTAGTGCTGGTTGTGTTGTCGGGTATGATTATAATTTTACAGAGAATGAAGTTTGTTCCAGACAGTATTTTTTTCACGACTTGGGCGTTGAATAGTGGTTTCAACCCTATGAATGTGAAAATTAGGGAACAACCGGCATGGATTACACTTGAAGGAGGAGTCCCTTTGCCTACAACCCATTTACCTCGCGCAGAGGAAGTAATCAATGGTGACATGACAATAGATTTTTATTTTTATTTTGAGTATTGGGAAAAGGGTATTGTAGTTTTGTTTAAATGATTGAATGAAAGAGGAATATTGAGGAAGTGCAAAGTTTTTTATGCCCAAAACTAAACATGATCTGAATGCTGGAGGATATTAAACACTGAGGATAGGGTAAGAGCCTCATTGGTTAATATCTAAGCGGAAGTACATGTGACGTATTAGTAATTTTTTAGACATCTATGATTGCTTATAATAGCGTACACCAGTGGGATGATGATGATGGTTCACTTCAATTTACCCACCCACCCACCCTTTATGTATGGTTGAAATGTGATTTGTAGGAAATGAACTATTTACCAGTACATCCATAGTAAACGTGAAAGTACCACAATTTTGGGTGATGATGATTTTGCCTTTTGGGTCCTAATATCTATATGCTGTAAAATATTAGTCATTGGACCATGTTTACTATGGATGCAATGTTTAATATCATCCTACATTCAGATTTCTCTCTGCAGAGTTTTTTTATGCCCAAAACTAAACATGATCTGAATGCTGGAGGATATTAAACACTGAGGATAGGTTAAGTTCAAAATGTGTTCACAGTGCACAGAATTTAAATTTCGTCGCATCAATCATGATGAGTTTGCAGATCTCCACACCATCCACTGGCGAGAAATTTTTCTGTGGCAATAATGACAAGTCCGCAATGTTTGTTACAGATGAAATACAAGAACGTTCCAATTGTAAGTTTCAGTGACAGTCGTACAGTCTATACAAGTCCATTAGTGAAACCAACGGTTATCATTGGAGTGATAGATAGGGCCGATGGATATACAATATCTGTATTAGGTCATACTTTTCAGATGATAAGATATAGGGCTCACGGCGGGTGTGACCGGTCGAGAAGGGATGATTCCTCCTCCTGGACACCAGAAAACAACATTCTGCGGAAGGCATCAATCCTAATCATCGTTCAAAAATCAGATGGATCGTGGTGTGAATGGAAGGTTGAAACAGTGGCCAGTTTTTTGTTGTTTTGGGGTGGGGGGGGGTGGGGGGTTGGACAAAGCTGTTTGTAATCATTACATACCATACATCAGGGAATTAATTAGATTGCTTTCAGCAATATGCACTAAGTAACCCCCGCCCCGTTTGCAAGAAGGGATCCACAATATAACAAATTAGCAGAGGAAATGCTTGAAAGGAGTAAATAAGGAGACCATGTCCAAAGTCAGGTAGAACAAGAAGGCTTGCTGAAGAAGAGATCAGTGTATACAGTTGTAGACGGATCTTCTGACCAGCTGAAAGACTCCCCTGTACTTCCTGAGGATTGTATATTGTTCGAGAATTCATCACTCATATGAGACGTCAAATTAAATTACCTTAATAGGAATTTATTAATTAAACCAAGAGCCATTATATGCAAAAGAGCACATGGAGAAGAAAAAAAAATCACACAAGCTAAATGTTTGTAAAGTAAAGCCTTGTAAAGATCAAATCTCAGTTCCGTCAAAGAAATTGCACTTAATACACTTTGTTTGTACAAAACAACATAGGCGGGGAAATCACTGGATGGTACTGCACATGTAAAGTTACAGTCAGAGTGGTAGGATGCTGTGCCCATGGTTTCAGTGTATTCTGATACCTCTAGTTTTAATTTTATATGCTAGTGATATTCCGCGCGGTGATTCTGGCTGTCGTCCTGTTATTGACGAGTAAAACAAAGTTTTCTAGTTCTTGATAGTAAAACGTCAGTTGATTTAAAGAAATTCCGATACTTGGTTGATTAGAAACAAACTAACAACTCAACTTTATGACAAACGGGATGATTTCAGCTACTCCATATCCCCCATCTCTAAAGCAATATTCCATTATCACATGCATGTACATTTTATTGTGTAAACATCTTCATTGATTCGATACACCAGAGCTTGCTCTGCGTATGATCAGTTTTTAAAACGAAACAGGGGCCCAAGTATATAATGGTAAAGTAGCATTGCACACTATTTTTTTATATATGTGATTTAAAGGATTTTTGATATATTTATATAGTATGTGCAACAATGAATTGATTTTGATGTTTCAATATTTCTATTAACACACTAATATGCAAAAAATGAATGATGCATCAAATTTAGAACATGATAATGGGAATCATTTTATTTTGATTCTAGATATTGGTAAAAATAATGAAAATTTTCTGGTAACATTCATTATCAAAGGGCAAATTGAATATATGGACATGGAACATGATGACAGGTATGCTGGTCGACAGGTATGCTAGTTAGAAGGTCGACAGGTATGCTAGTTAGAAGGTCGACAGGTGTGCTAGTTAGAAGGTCGAGAGATCAGTAGTGTAACAGATATGCTATTCAGCAGGTAAACAAGTCAGCAAGTGGACAGATATTCTATTCGGAAGGTCGACTGGTGTGTTAGTCAGCAGGTCGACATGTATGCCAGTCAGTAGGTCGACAGGCATGGTAGTCAGTAGGTCGACAGGTATGCTTGTCAACAGGTCGACAGGTTAAGTAGCAGTCCACGTAAGAATCATGCAGAAGGTGGCACACTGATAATCTTGGATTTTCATGAAACTTTCCATAACTCTTCATAATAGTGATATATGAAGACATGCAGAGTAAAAACATTGTGTATCAATGGTTGCTATGGAAATTAAAGCATTTGTGTTTCCATAGCAATCACTATTGGGTTTTGTAAACTGCAGAAATACATACTTCTTAAAATTTGTATAAAAATGAAAATAATAATTTTTCAAACATAATGATAATTTATTTAGGCAAGGCAAAGGTTACTTCAATATAAAAATGTACAATACTAATGAAATAATATTATATGGTATCTGTAGAGGACTTTGGAATAGGCATTGTTTTAATATTTATCAATTTTCTGTAAATTCGACAATTTTAAGGTATTTTAAATACATATTACTTTAGTTATCCGAAAAGTGCCAAATTTTGATACATATTTTCTAAACAATCAATACTAAGTGTACTCAAAATAAAAATCAAAAGAGTCGGAAAGGCACATAGTAACGGTTGCTAGGCAACTCTTTCAGGCCCATTTCCAACACAATAAAACAAGAATATCTGCAATATATGCATTAAAATGATTATATTAACTGAAAATAAATACAAATCATCAGGGTTCACTTTAGTTTATTGACATTTCAGACCAATTGGAGAAATCAGACTTGAACCATATCACCATAGCAACTGATTTTCCTTAGCAACGCACATAAAATTTAAAGTTGTATGATTAAATTGCACTGGAATCAGAACCTAATGCAAATATACCAATATGTGATTTTCTACTGATATGTTGAATCCAATGAATACATCAGGTTTAACTATATCACCATAGCAACCAATTTTCCCTAGCAACAAGCAAAAATTTCAAACTGTACAATTCCAATTGCCTTCAAATGAGAATATAATACAAATCTATCAACATGCAATTATTTACTGACATGTCGGACCCATGGAAGACAATATGTTTACACATATCACCATAGCAACCACTTTCCCTAGCAACACTTAAAATATGTATTCGTACAATGCCATTGCACTGAAACGAGTATATAATTGAAAAATATCACCATATGAATCATGATTCTCTACCGACATGCCATACCCATTGAAGACAATGAATTTAATTATATCACCATATAATTCTCTCTCTCTCTCTCTCTCTCTCTCTCTCTCTCTCTCTCTCTCTCTCTCTCTATATATATATATATATATATATATATATTCTGCATCTTTGTAATTATTCTACATTCATGCTTGAGTGAGTTTCTCTCTATGTACAATTTTGCTGCAAGTAAATTTTCCTGGTACTTCTCGAACTATGAAATATTGTCATTATCTGGTTTATAGGCCTCCATGCTTCTCAGAATTCCTATGAGGATTTCAAACCATGCAGTTCCATCTGCAGCCAGATTGTGAAGTCTTTTTAAGCTTGTGATGCAGGACAAGTAGTTAAAATCCTAAATAGCATGGCCCTTGAAAGAGGATGAAATAAGTTTCTTCACAACGGGACTGGTAAATTCATAGATGTACAATGGTTGAATGGCAGGCAGTCCCAATTTCTTGTCGAAAGGTTACAAGTTGTCTACTGTGAAGGTGCATTTCTTTTGTACTCAATGATGTTACCTGAAAATAGTTTTGTTGGATCAGAGACATTGGTTTTTTTTTTTTTTAAAAATTGCACAATGTCAAAAACACCTATTCATTGAAACAGATATTTTCCATAAATGTATGTCAGTTGCTATTAAAAATTTATTTTACATTGAGTAATCATGGGATGTATTTTTTCAGAGTGCAGTGTGAGCCATTTCAATGAATGTTAATCATATTCATTGGATGAAGACATACTTTGGCATTGTTGATAATTTATTGTGTACCTGATAAAAAAGCAGGACTTAAAGAAGTCTAGTACATGCTCCAATTTTTCTTTATCCATCTTCCAACAAATACGCTTCCCCGTTTCCTGAAGTATAACACCTATTTTGAAGAAGAAGAAAATATATAACATATTTCAAAATCAATTACAACTCATCATTTGTTGTCAAACAAAGGGGTCTAAAGACATTGAACAATATTTCTAATATCATGATTGATTCGAACTTTGTATTTGATTTTGTGGCCTCAAATACCAACAAGAGGTTCATGGGTTCCATTGCTCACCCGAGTCATCTTGACCCTGCTGTGGTGATTTTTAAAAGATTTGTTTCCAATCTTTATTCCCATGAAAAATTTTAACCCTATATTGCGACCCAAATCTAGCCCAAAAAGTTGTGATACAGCCTACTTGAATTCACACATGGGGATGCCTCAAAACCAATATGACTAACATGATCTTGCTGTTATTGAGAAAACATCTTTTTTAAAGATCTTCTTTCAAGCATATATGTCCTATAAATGTAAATTATGATTCACTAAGTAACCATAAACCAAGGATTCATTTTACTGAGGGAAAACACTTCAAATGAACTTAGGAATGTTGGTATTATGATAGGATTTAGTGTGGCTCTGTGACACTTACACTGTCTTAAACATTTGTTTCAACCAATTTTCTGAATAGTCTAATATAAATCTCCAATTGTGTTTCACCCCTACCCCTAGGGCCCAGAATTGAACATACAAAAATTTGAAAACCTGTTCATGCATGCATATTGATATGGCTAGCCTAATCATGGTCATCTGTTATTGAAATGAATATTTTTAAAGATGTTCCATACATATACCCAAATGAAACTTAGATCAATTATTGTGCCATACCCTACTTTCTAGGACCACAATTTGAACAAACTTAAATTGTGCAATATCTATGAGTTTAACCCCACTACTGGTAGTACCTGTTTTTTATGAAGAAGATTTATTTTTAAAAAAATTCCAGTATACTTTGTTCCCCTATGGTGATTGAATCTACACTACGTTAAGGAAGCTTTCATGTAAATTTTAACTTTTCTTGCCCAGTGTTTTTGAGAAGATTTAAAAAAAAAAAAGAACCTCCCACCAGACCTGGGTTAATGGTAATGTGTAATGGTAATGCATTGTCGTCATTACATTTTTTAAAGTAATGGGGTGTAATGTGTAATGCACCCATTTTTGAATTACAAGTAATTGTAATGTAATGCATTACTTTCATAAAAATGTCAGTAATGACCATTATTTTCCAATCACATTTGAATTACATATCATTTCTTATTTCATGAAATAATCTAAGTTTTTTCTTTTCAATGAAAGTGATTAATAATTTTTAAAACATGATACATTAAAAATACATTCTTTAAAATAAAGACAATTTTTTTTAATGTGTTCATTCAATTGTCATTTATGAATAATTCAATTGATTTTTTAATGGAAATTTTTAATAAAAAGTTATGAAATCAATTGAAGGACTTTAGGTAAATATTTTAAATTTCATCTAAGTGGTATGAAATCAGATATGAGATAATTTAATGTATTACATTTTAAAGTAATTGATCCCAAGTCTGCCTTCCACTATTTATGCCTTTTGTTGATTACTGTGGACATTAGCTTTCATGGGGATTCAATTTACACAAATTGTGGGGTACCTTTATCCATCAACTTTCAAATCACAATGAAATACACAATTTATAAAATGGTTCAATCTACAGAAACCATATTCATGATATTAGATCCCAACTAAAAATCTAGATAATCCACAAATTGGAATGATTCCATATTTGATTATCTCCCCTTTGAAGGGAGCATGAACCTTCATTTAATTTGAACAAGTTTGAATCCCCTTTTCTCAAGGATGATTTTTGCTAGATTGACTGACAATGGCTCAGTGGTTGTAGAAAAGATTAAATTTTGAAAAGTCTACAAGCAGACCAACAGACAGACAGACAGACAAAAGCTCACTAAAATGTTCAACTCAGGTGAGGTAAATAGGATAATCTGCTCTGTGGTTTATCAGTATGCCAAGTTTGTTGTCAACCAAGCAATTGGCATGACTGACGGGTGCAAACTTTCATATACAGGACAATATAACAACCTGAATAATACATATATTACATGTAAATATATGCATGTGTATATTTACAATAACAACGGTTTTTCATTTTCATACATACAAAGCAGATATCACGATGCATACCTTTGATATTGCTACATGACTAAAATGCATGTATTCAAGTCTGACCCATTCAAGTTCTAATTCTAGGAATCATGTCCATAATCTGTTGTTTGTTGTATGGCAAACAAGTCATGGAATCTTCTTGGAATTTCAGTGAATAGATTCCGTATATTCTAGTTCGTCAATACAATCTCGCATTGGGTCAAATGCTGTCTGACGTGTTTCATACCGATTGTTAAGCCGTTCTTGGCACACTGATTTTGACTGCGGATAACTCCGTTTACCTGATCAGGATGTGGGGCTCACGGCGGGTGTGACCGGTCAACAGGGGATGCTTACTCCTCCTAGGCACCTGATCCCACCTCTGGTGTGTCCAGGGGTCCGTGTTTGCCCAACTATCTATTTTGTATTGCTTGTAGGAGTTATGAGATTGATCACTGTTCGTTATCTTCACTTTGCATACTGGAATTTAAGTACAAATATTTCATTCAATGAAGCTGAACTACCAACTATCAATTTGTGGTGATGGCAATGATCTTGATACCTCCAGAGGTGTCAATAATTCAATTTTCAATCAAGTTCAGAAGTTACCAAATTATGTAGACAACAAGTATAACAGACATTATAATTACAGAAAAATTGTGATCAGGTAAGCTATACAGACTTTTGGTTAAAAGACCCATGCTAAATCATTACATCCGATACATTTTTGCTGATAAGAAATATTCATTTAATTAAAAATTATGTTTGAAATTGTTCATCTTATGCAAAATAAAATAAAATAGATTCTTGAGGTCTTCATATTTGATATGATAAAAATTAGCTAATGAAGAGCACTTTTAATATGTATTTTCAACTATGTGGGTTGTGATTGGATTTTAAAATATGCATCTATACTGGTTTTAAGAAAATTTAAAGGATTTCGATGTGGAATCAGTTGTCACAAATAGTGTTTCCTATTTTAATTATTATTACATGGCTACGAAAATCAAAAATCATTAATTTTGAATTCCCACTGTGATGACATCATGATTAACAACTATGTGGAATCAACATTTGTACTTTTCTCAAAAATCAGATACAAAAAGGACTTATGAAAATTCATGGGACTTGTGAATTTTCATGGGATTGAAGCTGCTCATAAACCATGAATCTGGGGCTTATCTTTAAAAAGCCCTAGTAACAACCCTGATGTGTTATGAAATTTGAACCTGTGGTACATGTGTTAGATTAGAGTGGTGAGGATCAAGATACCCCAACATATCACCATATGTCATTGAGTTGTCTAAACAATGTGTAACTGTTGACCCACCAGGTTCAGTAATCATGGGTGGGGGTGGGGGTGGGGTTGTTGAATCATTCATTGAGATAACATGAAAAAAAGAGCAATGATTCATTAGTTTCATTTTAGCTTATGTGTTTTGATTTTAGCCTGTGGAAGAAAAAGTTACTTTCAACCACTGGTTGGCAGAGGGAAAACAGAAGTGTTTCTAAATTGGCCTACATTTTAAAGTATAATATTTTTACATAGTTTTCACCCCCCCCCCCCCCCACACACACACACTAATATTCATTAGTCGACAAATTATTTATGGTTCAAAGCAAAAGAATGATTAAAATAAAGTATGGTGAAATTAGCTTAAGTAACCAATACACATTCATGATTTATTCATATAAACTTACCTGCACCGCCACCCATACTGGCCATAGCCAGTTAAGCATTTTTCCACAAGCATGTTGCTCATCCCGAATGTTAATGATATGTGCTCATATCTGGTTCGTATATCCAATACAACTGACCGAGTGATCTGGGAGAACACATGTAGTATTTCTCATCCAATCCAAAGAACTCTGATGATATGAAACAACCGAAAAATTCCAACGTGTGATTGTGAAAATAGACACAGTCGCAGGCGGGCCTTGCGTCATAGATTTCCCGCAATGTGATTTGTTTAAGGAGCATAAATATCTAACTACTGATTTCTTATAGTCATTCACATAAACTGTCTTTGAAACCTCTTCACATGGAGTATTTGTCCATAAAGAAATGCTACAAAACGGCATCGTCTGTCTTCAAACCGCCAACTCGTATGACATGTTGTCATGTTTCCCCAAACAATCGTATCTTTAACACTAAAGAGTTAGCAAAGGGAGATAATAAAATCGTCAATCTGCTAGATCGTACGTAGTTTTTGAAAATTTGTAACTAATTTGTAAACATGTTTCCAAATGATGTTTGTTATTTTTTTTACTGTCCATACTATTGACTTTATGTATCTATTAATCTTTAATGACAGAGTGTCCGATAATTAATTTTTATGACCATTTTCATTAGTGCTCTTTATAAAGAAAACAACGGGAAAATATTTTTGAAACCGAATATTCTTTCAGTCGATTAAAAATATAAGAAGGATCCAAGGTGAAATTTTTTATTGGATCAAATACAAAACACGATTTTCTTCAAAATTAGCCATTTTTCAAGAGATTTTAAATTTAGAGCTGTGCCACTTATTTTTCATTCTGCATGATTCTTACGTGGACTGCTACTCCATAACGGTATTTGTTATTTGGATTAAAAGTAGACATGATGTATTATATATTACATTGTACGCATACGTCTGCCCTCTGGGTTTTTACCAGTTTATTTATTAATCTGTCGACCTGGTGACTTTTCGACCTGTTTATTTGCTTCTATTTGTATTTTGAATGACATGTAATTATGACAATGAATGGTTTTGATTTTCTCAATAAATTGATTGATTGTATCTTGCTTAACGTCTCTCTCGAGAATTTTCACTCATATGGAGACGTCACCAAGTTCGGCGATGGGCTTCAAATTTAGGCCTATGCTCGGCGCTTATGGTCATTGAGCAGTGAGGGTTCTTTAGCGTGCCACACCTACTGTGATACGGGACATCCTTTTTTGAAGGTCATCTCCGAGGACCCATGACATTCACACCTGATGCCGAGTGTTTGGCGATGGAACTGTCACTACCCATTTTAACGACTTCGGTCTGTGGCGGCCGGGATTCGAACCCCGGGCCTTCCGCATGTGCGGCGAACGCTCTACCATCTAGGCCACCGCGGCGGTTAATAAATTGAATATTGATTACTCCCCTTACCTGACAGAGCTTGTAGAACTAACGGTGGGTGTGACCGGTCAACAGCGGAATGCTTACTCCTCCTTCCGTGTGGTTCCTTATCCCCATGTGCTCTACTTTCTATTTAGTATTCTTTTGAAATTTATCATGAGAGTGATCAGTGTTCGTTACTTTCACTTTTTCATCTAAATCTAGTATGGCAACGATTACCATAGGTATTTAAGAAATATCCGATATCGAGGCATTTACCTCGCACGAAAGGGACACCGGTTGCCATGACAACAATCATATAGTTGATGGCTATGTATATTGAAATGGTGAATATCATAATTATCACCTCAAAATATCAAAAGGACTTTCGAAGGTAATACGTGATTAACGACGGCAGAAAAAAAGGTCTACGTCATGGAAGACTGTTTAGTATTCTCAATAGCAAGACAAACAGCAAGATAGAGAGGGATGTAGAAAAAAGGTAAGTTTTCTGCGTGTTACAGAGGTTTTGTTAATGATGGAAGTTCTTCTTTTACATTTCATTGTCATGTTTATACAAATGCTCTGATGTTCGTATTATTATTTTATAGCTTGTTTTTTCGTTATGCAAAATTGCATTTCTTACTATCGGAACACGGATCCAAACTTTTTTTTTTTTGTCTCAATGATATCAATCATATAACGGGGAAATTGCGATTACACAGCTTGCATATACATTTCCTGGTTTTCGTCAACTCCCGTGTGTCTTTGTTGATTAGCAGTGACAATTAACATAGATAGTAATTGTTCTTTAGCAATGTGACTGGTATTAGAAGTGAAAGCCCGGAATCTCTCAGTTATGACCTAAGTACCATAAGTACCCGAATCATTGTAGTCGCTGGTATGGCAGAAACAATAACTGCTACAACCATTAGCTTCACGTGTAGGTGAAACTTAGTGATACTTCATCCAAAACTTAATATGACGTTTCTATATGAGCGAATAAATTTTTGAATGGGAAGTTCAACAGAAAAGGAACAAAGACAACACTTGCCAACAAGCTATCTTAAATATGATTTTCGAAATTCTATTCATGAAGCTGTTTTAATTTAATTTAGATAAGGGAAAGGATTTCAAAGTACGTGTATAACGAATTGCGTTGCAAAATGGAATTTATGATGACCTTTATCGTCACATCATCCATCCTTCACCATAGCGTAGTGGTTACACAGTTCGCTCATCATCACGAAAAACTTGATCAGAAAATGCCGATCATTGAAAAATAGGCTACCTGCAAAATGCGAAACGAATTTACCGAGGTGAAACAAAAGGAAAATAAAACAAAATCAAACGAGATGAAACAGATTGTATAACCTAACTATTCAATTATAATAAATTGTGCATGGCATTCAAAAACAATTTACTTTTAACATTGATTAAACTTAGTATATACTGTAATCCGTTCCGCCCAAGACCACATAAAGGGTAGGTGAATTTCATTTGTATGTGGCAGCTTTCAAAGGGCCTGAGATGCTCGTCCATATTATCATATATACAAATATTCCTCCATGAATCAACCAATTTCAGCATGCGGCACAATCTGTTCATATTGACCATGAGCGGATCATGAGCTAATTTAAAGCACGCGACTGAAAATTTCAGAGCGTAAACATTTTAAAGGTGCAACATTTGTTACAGAATCAGATGATGTACTGAATGTACTAAAATAAATAAAATATTTCACAGTAATAGATTTGAAACTTATTTAAACTAAACATTTTTCTCTTTATATAATAAATATCAGAATCATGAAGGAATCATCTGCACAGTTGCAAATATGGTCAAATACGGACGGTTCCAAGTAATGCCAGAATTTATGGAAAATTACGTGGATGGAGATTTGAACAATGAACATTTAGACAGAATATGAGGTGAAATTCATTTCAACTGTAAAATTCCAAACGTCCAGAAAATAATCGAACATCTCTGAAATTATCTGTCGTTAACATGGTGGAACTTAATAGACCTATGCTTAGCGCTCAGGGCCGTAGTGCTGAGAGTTCTTTATCGTGCCAATGCCTGCCGCGACACGGGACCTCCATTATTAAGGTCACATTCGAAAGACCATTGGTTCTCACTTTTAAACGCCGAGTGTTTGGCGAAGAAGCAGTCACTATCTATGTGAACGTCCTAGGTTTGGCGCGACCACGGCAGGAGCGGAGCTTGAACTCATGGCCTCCCAGTTACGCAGCAAACGCTCTTTCACTAAGCTACCGCGACCGGCTTATTAATAGTGTTAGTTACTATAAATTGAATCTTGACAAGTTCATGAAACTGATTTCGAAAAGTAGTTGTTTTCAATGAATTATATAGTAAGGTGGCTCTATGCTGTACCCTGTGCAAACACGAAGCCGTTGAAAATCAAACTGTCACGGTTGCCAAATCCTCTTGCAGCGATTTCTCAGAAAAATGAAACCGTGCAATTCCGACAAATAGCAAACTATCACTGGAAACAAAATACAATTTCATCGCAAAACAAGGGTTTTTCGCCTACTCCTCTCTTCATGGAAGTACTTTCAACTTCTCTTCCAAGTAGCACCGTGGTAGCCTAATACGACTTTCCCGCTATTCAGACCGAACAACGAATCACCGCAGTACCTAGGTGTCACTTAAATTAAGGATAAAATATTAAAGTTACTTTTATTGTGAAGTTTTATTTTTAAAACGTTTTCCTTAAATTTAAGAAATCACTTACTCATTTTGAATCGACAATGGATTTTCTTCTCTTTATGTGCACTATATTTGACATGCAAGTTCACACACCAGGACGCTGTTCCAATAAGCACCCCCCCCCCCCCCCCCCCCCCCCCCAGGAATATATAATGATTCAGAGAAGCAAAGTAAAACGGATTCAGTAAATGAATATAATCATAAGAATTTAACTTTCGAGACGCGATTTACGGAATTCCCTTCAAATCTGTTCATACTGACCACGAAGAGCTCAAAAGTGCTGAATTATTCTTAAATAATTAAAGAGTTCGGTTATGCAATCTGTTTCGTTTCGTTATATTTCGTTTCGATTTGAATTCCTTTCGTTTCGGTATATTTCATTTCGCATTTTACAGGCACCCGTCAATTAAAGTATAGTTAATGTAGCACAAGTCATATTACACGTAGGTCCGCCCAATCCCTGCTTCCAATATTCCATTGCAAATGAGAGACACAAGTTTTCCAATTGAGGTAAACTAACACGTACATTCCTTATGGGGGAAAACTAAAAAAAATCTAATGTGCGGAAGAAAATAATCCGAAAGTGCAGTATTTATTGCATGTTTTTTGTATATATTCTAGTTTATAAAGTCCAATATGGTGATTATTCAAATGAACAAAATATATGTCATTACTTCACGGAGTAATTGAATGAAATATGTAAAAATGTTGCCCTCACATTATGATTAAGGGTGTATGTGCTAACTTTCAATTTATTTATTTGTAAATGTTAATTTTGTAGGAGCAGTTTCAATTAATGAAGTCAGCACCGTCACTCTGTGGAATTTAGAGAGAATAGAATAATGCTCTGATTCACGAAAACAATATGACGAGTGTCGGTTTTCAGGCGACAACGACAATCTCAGAAAAAACATCACTTCAACAGGTTTCGCTGTTTGGGGAAATGCTAATGAATGCGAGTGTGATTAAATTTGATAATACGTCTGCATTCGTGAGTTCCATTAACGACAGTGCTTCCATTTATCCAATAAATCTAACTCTTGAAAATAGTCGAAAAGTACACCTCATCGTGTCCTGCGTTTTTGGTGCATTATTTAGTTTATTCGGAATACCTGGTAATATCATTTCTCTGTATGGATGGAGTAAGAATCAGAAGACGTCATCCACATCGCGGTATATGGTATTTCAGTCAGCTGTGGATGTGATGGTTTGCATTCTATATTTCATCCACGAACCCCTGTCATTTTATTACCCGGATGTGACGCAGGGGAAGTCATACGGACAATTCTATTCCTATTTTGGTTCACCTATCTACTCGTTGCTCATATTCACAAGCAACTGGAATTTAGCAGCCACAACGACCGATAGATACTTTAAAGTCTGCCGGCCATCCTTTGCAAAGGTTAGTTTTCCATTTTACTATATTCGGATTATATTCAGTAAAACACACTTATGGCGAAGTGCTGGGGACGAACAATTTTGATTCGTTATAAACGTAATTCAGTATATGCAATAAGTTCTAAATAAGATTTAAAACTACAGGGAATGCAAATCACTGTGCTGCAACTAGGATTCAGTACAGGCTATTTTCTTTTACCTTAGTATCAAAGAGGGATGTGGTTCGGAAAGAATCAGAACTCGCATTCATTCCAACAGATCCACGCAAACAGTGGCAAAAAATGAAACTTCTACTTCAGCTTAATGCTATTTCGTCACATGGAATATGAATAATTTTAGGGAAAGTTACAACCCTTTCTCCATTTCTGTAAACGTTAGAGTAAGCATAATTCATCAAGGTGTCTTTTTTTTTTTTTTTTTTTTTTTTTTTTTACATTTCAGTCAGTATCATCAAGGCATAGAATCTACATATTCCTATCGATTGCCGCCCTCTTCTGTTTTTTCATGAACATACCCTACTTTCTAAAATTCAAACCCATATCGCATTTATCTCAGCCAACCAGAGCATACGTGAAAACATCGGTCAGTAAAACAACCTGGTATGAGATGTGGGAGATCTGGGTCCACTGTTGGTTTCTGATGACGGCGCCCTTTTTAGTGACCTTGACCGCCAGTTGCCTCATTGTAGTCAGAGTCAGACAAATGGAAATGTTACATGGGACCAAAGCCTATTCAAGAAGAATTACGCAGTTGCTCATGAAGGCCAGTTTCATTTTTGTAGCTAGGATTGGCGCGCAATGTATCACTCAGTGTATGGTGCTCGTGTTTGTGGTACGTATAACTACTAGCTCTACAATGTACAGTATAGTATGTGTTTCTAGTCGTCCGTGTTTGTGATGCCTTTAATATTCTTTATGAATTGATAACTGTTTGTCATATTCACTTTTTCACAGACCCCTGGTACATGTACGACCAGAGGGGACCCCTTATCTAGATGAACCCTGTATATCTTAATCAGGTAAACGGAGTAAGCCGTAGTCAAAAACAGCATTCGACCCAGTGATAACTTGTATTTGCAAATTGGGTTATTGTAACGACCACTGAATTTGTGAAATGTTGTGCAACTGGGAAAGTGCAGTGCAGTAAAATTAAAAGTTTGAACGGAAATATACTTTTAATCCAACATTAATTCATAAACAGAAGCTTAAGTGTACATAAAATCAGCATCGCATTGGATTCTGCGCTAACGAATTCAGACCTTGTAATCAGACATTAATCAATCTGTAATCACAATTTCATTATTTATAAATGTAAGTTATAAAAATGTTAATTATACAAAATATCAGTCTTTGGTGATCAGATCTTTCAACAGTCTGTTGGAATTCCCATGGGCATGAATTGTGCTCCCATGTTTTATATTCTTATGATGCAGAATTTAATCAAAAGCATGAGAAGAAAATAAAATCGCTTATTGTGGTCTTCAACTCAATATTTAGATGTTAATAGATAATACTATATATAGTATTATCTATTAACAAGTCATTTTCATTCATATGTCAATTCCATATATCCCAGTGAACTTGAAATAAAAGTCACCACATAGCCCTTCAATTCTGCTTCGCACTTAGGTATTATATTGAAAAAGGATATTAACGGCAAACTAACAATTCAACTTTATGACAAAGGGGATGATTTCATCTTCTCCATCAACAGTCTTCTTTCAAGTAAGCATTTTGCAAATTTTATGGTTATTAGAACTATCTAGTTTGCCAATACTGTCACTGTCATTAGGTCAAACGCTGTCTGACGTGTTTTATACCAATTGATAGGCCGTTCATGGCACACTGATGTTGACTACGGATTACTCCGTTTACCTGATCAAGATATAAGGCTCACGTCGGGTGTTATCGGTCGCTAGGGGATTCTTACTTCTCCTAAGCACCTGATCCCACCTCTGGTATATCAAAGGGTCCGTGTTTGCCCAAGTCTTATTTTGTATTCCTTATAGGAGTTAGGAGATTGATCACTGTTCGTTATCTTCACCTTTTCACAATTTGATAGGGGCACAGTGTCAGCAATCAATTACAATATTTAAACATTTTGTCAAAAAGCTATATATTTTGTTTACAGAGAGATGCCCGGGTTTCAGAAGAATTGATGGCTATTACCAAAGTAGGAAAGATCATCAACTGCGCCATAAACGTCGTAGTTTACTCCAAATCTAGCCCCAAGTTCAGAGAAAGAATTACAGAAGTCTTACGTAGGAAAGTTGAAGCAAAATCATCGACGTCGTCCAACACCAATCACAGCGTTTCTTTACGATATGAAACTGAAACTATGATGATGACAGAAGGGAAATGCACAACATGAATCGATTATGATTGTAATATTGGTTACGTCATCATATGACGCAGTACTGGCTAAATTCTCCTCTTCAGGATTAAGCTCCAACAAGGAATATTTCAGTTGCCTATTGATTTCTATATACATTTATATTTACAAATCATTGGCCATAGATGAACTTCTACATTTTGGATCTCAATCAAGTTCGCATCTGTGTGAACTGTAAATAGGGTGAAGGATTTAACAATCACCTAATCACATGACGTATTGATAGAACATGTTCCCATGGCAACTACGTTTTATGTAAACAATATTGTAGAGTAACATACCTAATAACGACATAAAAATTTGTATAACGGGAACCGTTTCAGATTTCACCCAATAAGTCCAATGCACGTATCAACACTTCGCACAAGTTACATCCCGTGTCCGCCATCTTGCGGTTAAAAAGCAATATTTCCCTACGTCGGCCTTTATAATTTTCTGGTCTGTAGCTTTGACATTTGTCCATCAATTGTAGTCAACTACATGCACATTAATGCCCCAGGGTAGGGCAATCCAAAAAACGTTAATGAAAACTTAATAATTTGCTATGATTCACAGTATCAACCTCATATATTTGATAGAGTAAAGAAGGAAAACATGATTTTCCCTAACTGGCCTTTGGTTGACCCATCACAGGGACGTAACTCGCGGCGAAGTGTTGATTGGTGTATTTAAATTGCTTAATAGAGGGCGAAGCCCTCTCACGGCCTAAAGGGCCGTGAGAGCGGAGCTCTCCCTATAGGTAACACGTATATACATGTTTAAAAGGAAAAAATAGGAAAACAATGAAAAATTAAACCATACCTATGGAACTTGAAAATTTTGGTACTAATGGCGTCGATTCGAATACTATCGCATGGACATGTATTTCTCCATTTTGAATCTCGTCTACCCTAGTTCACGTCGTTCTGAGATGTTACATAAAATTCGTAAAAGCATGTAAATCTTATTTTCTTAATCATATATAATCACTCCATCATTAACGCCATGTTTGTTGTTGTGGTTCAAACGCTATGTTTGTAAATTTGCTAAATAACGACGCTGAATATGACGTCAAAATGTACTGTTTACATCAATTGCGTTATATTTCCCGCGTTAAATATATATGCGGATCAAATATTAAAATTTTAATTTTCATTATATTGAAATGCGTTTGAAATGTTCAAAAGCTGTGCTATTTACACAATTTTACAAACTTGAATTGTTCGCAACAAGACCTGTTCATTATTAGTCCCCTACCGACGAAGTCGATGGGACTTTAGGTTTGCGCTCCGTCTGTCTGTCCAGTTTTCCGCATTTGTTTTCTTTGTTCTTGCAGATATTTATTTTATATTTGGTATGTGGCTTTACCATAACAAGTTACAGATCAAGTTCGAATTTCGTCTCGGTCTGTTGATTTTTCACTTAGTTACGGCCCTTGGATTTAGAAAAATAGCATGAATAATCAGTTTTCCAGACTTTCTTTGATTGTACTTGCAGATATTGATTTGATATTTGGTACATTGCTTTGCCATAACAAGTTACAGATCAAGTTTGAATTTCCTCTTGGTCTGTTGATGTTCCATTAAGTTATGGCCCTTGGACGTAGACAAATAGCATGATTTGTTAGTTTACATCCAAGTTTCTTATCTCTGTAGATAAGAATTAAGAATACTACACTCATTAAAACTTCTAGCTTAGTAATACTACAATATAGATAAATTATTCATGATTATCTACATGTCACAGTTTATTGACTTGGTTAAAGACCTAAACCTAATTATAAATTTATATTTTTTCTTGGTCTAGTCTCTACTCGAATAGTAGTTGATTCCCAATCATTCCTATCCTGGTTCCCCAATTTTCCCTTTTACCATAACCTACATAATGAACTTTGAATATTGTTGTGGTATAGTGATTTTTGCAACCGGTAGGGGACTATGTATTGCCATGCAATACTCTCAGAATGCTTGTTGTCTTACAGTTGGTGACTTGGAATGGTTAGGATAAGGAAAGTAAAGGCATCAAGAGCATACAGCACACGCGCGTCAAAGATTAAGCAAGTTACAGTGAAGGCAACAGAAATAATATATATATAGTTTAAAAATATTTCAATCACATTCATGTATAATATGTTTTATGTGTTAATGGTTTAATATAAATTCCTGGGAGAAAACTTTCTACTGCCCATTTTCACTCATGTACTAAGTATTTGGCAAAACGATTTTGTTTAAATTGAACCAGATAAAAGCATGAATATTACAAAATATGTACATTTAGGTAGCTGCGCTCGCTCAAACGGTAGCACCGTCAACATAATATATAATTAAGGAAAAACAAGAGAATTACAGATCGTGAAGCATCAGCCAATCAAAATTATACGAGAGTGTATGCACATTAATATCACTGATGTTAACCAAAGCCATCAGTAAGGCTTCTACATGTGTATGTATATTACAGCTTTCAGACCATTTCATACTTATCAAATCGGTTAGATATGTTGACGTATATATTATTTGATCAACATTTTGCATACATGTACCTGTGCGCTGTGGTGAGTAATGTCGACCGTGCTGACCAGGTACAAGTCCTTATATATCATATACAGGTATCTTAACAGTGAAAATATTTTCCGTTCCGCGTTTTAGCAACACCCTCCCCCCTTTTCACCGGCAATGGTGACGTCTCCTTATGAGTGAAAACTTTTCGAGAGGGACGTTAAACAACATGCAATCAATCACTCCCAAATCTTCACACATGTGTATCATTAACCTTTAACCACCCCACCCCACTCCACTACAAATTATCACAATATCAATGGGAAATAAATGCTAATTTAATTGACGTTAAAGGATTAGACCAATGTCGCTCTTATTGCTTACAGATTAATAGCAGGCGTAGATTTATGACCCCATTTCGATCCGTTGTATAATTAAGCCTTTTAAAGAAACACAACAGGGGATGCTTACTCCTCCTAGGCACCTGATCCCACCTCTGGTGTGTTCAGGGGTCCGTGTTTGCCCAACTATCTATTTTGTATTGCTTATAGGAGTTATGAGATTGATCACTGTTCGTTATCGTCACCTTGCATTTAGACCACACTACGATTACTCCTGTTCACAGTGGATCCTTTTCGTATGAATTGGAAATGAACTCACCTTGTCCGCTGCCGAAGGGGTGAAAATTTAACAACCCGGTCGTCGCAAAGTTAACACCCCAAATGTTCCGTTGGACGTGGTGTATTCACCCCAAAAGATTATGAGACTCTCTATCAGGTAATTCAACCCGAGGGTAAAATTACCTTTAGTTAATATTTTTATATCTTCGCTATACATTCAATTATCCGGACACTTCATTTATCCGGACGATTTTGCTGGGAACCAAAGTATCCGGATTAACGAGGCTCCACTGTATTCAATCTCAAATATGCTAAATATTTGGGTGTTTTTTGTTTTTTTTCAATTTATTTGCCATCACTTACAGCTTGTATTTCTTTAAGGTTTGTAAATCTGTACAGAGTGGACTGGGGGTTTCGTTCAATTTTCACAATTAATAATCTAAACACGTTTTAAGCTCAAAATCATATTGAAAGTTTCTTTCAATTTTTGCGTATGCGTCCCTTTCCATTTTCAATTATTTCACACCGCCGCGGTGTTCTAGAGGTTAGAGCGTTCGCCCCGCATGCGGAAGGCCGAGGTTCCAATCCGGACCTATATGTAAGTTGCGACCGACCTATATGTAAGTCGTTAAAACAGGTAATGACAGTTCCATCGCCAAACACTCGGTATCAGGTGTAAGTGTCACAGGTCACGGGTCCTCGGAGATGACGTTAAAAACGGATGTCCCGTGTCACAGTAGGTGTGGCACGCTAAAGAACCCTCACTGATGAATGGCCGTAATATCTTCCTATGTCAAGAGTGGATTGACCATGTGACCTAAAAATCAATAGGGGTCATCAACTCCTGAAGATGTACCACCAAGTTTGATGTCTGTCAAGCAAATGGTTCTCAAGATATTGAACGGACAATATATTCCTATGTCCAATTTGACCCTTGACTTTTGACCATGTGACCTTAAAATAATTAGTAGTCATCTTCTCCTGAAGATGTACCAGTGTACCAAGTTTGATGTCTGTCAAGCAAAGGGTTCTCAAGATATGGAGCAGACAGTATATTCCAATGTCCAGTTTGACCCTTGACCTTTGCCCATGTGATCTTAAAATCAATAGGGGTCGTCTTCTCATGAAGACGTACCAGTGTACCACGTTTGATGTCTGTCAAGCAAAGGGTTCTCAAGATATTGAACGGACAGTATATTTCTATGTCCAGTTTGACCCTTGACCTTTAAACATGTGACCTCAAAATAAATAGGGGTCATCTTCTTCTGAAGATGTACTGGCGTACCAAGTTTGATGTCTGTCAAGCAAAGGGTTCTCTAGACATGGAATGGTCAGTATATTCCTATGCCCAGTTTGACCTTTGACCATATGACCTCAAAATCAATAGGGGTCATATACTCCTTAGGATGTACCAGTGTGCCAAGTTTGATGTCTTTCAAGCAAAGGGTTCTCAAGATATTGAGCGGACATTATATTCCTATGTCCAGAGTAGATTGACCCTTGACCTTTGGACATGAAAAACAATAGGGATCCTCTTCTACTCATAACTAACCCACATATGAAATATCATTATCATCAAGTGAATGGTTCTCAAGATATTGAGCGGACAACATATGGTCTACAGACCGACCGACCGACAGTTGCAAAACAATATGCCCCCTCTTTTTCAAAGGGGGGCATAAAAATCTTGAATGCAAAGGTCAAGGTTACAGTGATATTATTCTTCAGGTCTTCAGCAATAGCACAGTGCATTTTGGCGGAAACGGTTCCAGTACTTCAGTGGTTAGAGCAGAGGCGTAAATGAGAGGGACTGTCGGCTTGCTCTGGCCGGAAAATACGTTCCTAGCTTAGCTGCGTCCTCACAGGAATGTAAAGAAATCTAGAAAGCAAAACTTTCAATAACACGCACACACTTGCATAACAATTGTTTGTACATCGAGGTCTCATTAACTTTAAAAGACAATATCATTATCAAAAGTTCAAATAACGAAAACTTACATAACAGTTGTTGTACATCGAAGTCTCTTTACTTACAATAACGAAAACTTATATAACAATTGTTTGTACATCGAGGACAATAACACAAACTTGCGTAACAATTGTTTGTGCATCGATTAACTTTAAAATACAATGATGATAATAGGAATTGTACTGAACTTACTAAGTGCCAGACTAGATCAAATTGGAGTTAATTATTTACGCCCATAGACCCCGTGTGTCATGTATAGAGGTGTTAATTTAGTAGGTTGTTCAAATTGTAATATTAAACAAGATGTGTTTGTGAAACACGAATGCCCCCGATATTGACCAATTCTGAAGATGACCAAGGTCACAAGGACAAATATCTTGGTACCAATAGAAAGAGCTTGTCACAAGAAATGTTCATGTCCAATATGAAAGCTCTAATATATACCAGTTAGAAGTTATGACCAATGTCAATTTTTTTTAAAAGTAGGTCAAATATCAAGATCAGTACCAACGGAAAGGTCTTGTCACAAGGAATACTCATGTGAAATATTAAAGCGCTAGCATTTACTGTTCGATAGTTATTGGCAAGATTAAAGTTTTCAAAAAGTAGGTCAAACTCCAAGGTCAAAAATGCTGGTACCCAAGGAAAGGTCTTGTCACAAGGAATAATCATGTGAAATATCAAAGCTCTAGCACTTACTGTTCAAAAGTTATTAGCAAGGTTAAAGTTTCAGACAGAATTACAGAAACAGACAGGACAAAAACAATATTACCCCCATCTTCGATCTTGGGGGCATAAAAAAATGTACAGTGATTAAACTGATTCCATCTACTTAATCATGGTGTGTTGCTAAAACGCGGAACGGAAAACGAAACGGAAGATGGAACGGAACGGAAAATATTGTATGGAATCATGTTCTGAGGTAGTTTCTGTGGAAACGAGGGGGTTATTTATATTCGGTCTTTCCTATCCCCCCTCGTTTCTGTCCAAGCCTTCATAAAGTATATGGGAAATCCGTCGCGCTTCGATTTCAATTTATTTCAGCTTACATTTGATGTGAATCGTTCGAAAACTTACATAAATCAATTCATGAATTATTTTGCCGCAAGGGAATACAATTGAAACCATTCAATTCCACACTAAAGCAACGATAATCGTCGTCATTTCAAACACTACATCCTTTCGCTATCAAATTCGCCTCCATGATAAACAATGTCTTCAGCGCATGCGTCACTTCATTTTGTAAAACACCTAGAGGTCCAAAAGGGGTGAAATTACTTACTACTAGTAAGTTTTCGAACGATTCACATCAAATGTAAGCTGAAATAAATTAAAATCGAAGCGCGACGGATTTCCCACATACTTTATGAAGGCTTGGACAGAAACGAGGGGGATAGGAAAGACCGAATATAAATAACCCCCTCGTTTCCACAGAAACTAGTTATGAGGAGGTCAGCATTTTGCAAAATAATAGGTTTATCATGAACGAGGAAAGCAGAAATTGCAGAGAGAGCGTGATGTCATCCACCATTTCAAATAATTCATACTAATGTATATGTATTTTAAAACCATTAGTCCCGTTGGTATCCGGGTTAGAATAGCTCCTCAGTACCCCTTACTTGTCGTAGAAGGCGACTAAATGGGAAGGTCCTTAACATGAGACTGCAAATAACCGAGGTCCCAACAGGTGTGGCACGATAAAGATTCCTCCCTGCTCAAAGGACATAAGCACCGAGCATATAGGCCTAAATTGTGCAGCCCCTAACCGGCAGTGGTGACGTCTCCATATGAGTGAAATATTCTCGAGAGGGACGTTAAACAATATACAATCAATAAAATCATTAACTTATAATGAAAAGAAAACAGAAAAAAAAGATAATCATTCTGAAAAAGACGTGAATTTTCAAATTTTATATCCAACAGAACAATGGATACCACCCCACCCTCCGAAATCAACATTGTAAAAGATGAAATAATTCTTTTGACAAATTTCCCCCAATATAACCTTCCTAAATGGAAATTGCTTTTATTCGTAATTAAGTTGTACATCTGGTACAGGGATTTCAACAGTCTCGATTGAAGTCAGCATTTCGCAAATTCTATGGTCGTTATAACGATCTAGTTCGTCAATACAACCTCGCATTGGGTCAAATGCTGTCTGACGTGTTTCATACCGATTGATAAGCCGTTCTTGGCACACTGATTTTGACTGCGGATAACTCCGTTTACCTGATCAGGATATAGGGCTCACGACGGGTGTGACCGGTCAACAGGGGATGTTTACTCCTCCTACATACTTGATTCCACCTCTGGTGTGTCCAGGGGTCCGTGTTTGCCCAACTGTCTATTTTGTATTGCTTGTAGGAGTTATGAGATTGATCACTGTTCGTTATCTTCGCCTTGTATCTGATATAATACATGTATGTATTTATGTATCACATACGATTTTAAAGCGAACGAGTCCGGTATGTATTAAAGGAAGTGAAAGTCACAGCGGGAAAGAAGATTGAAACAGAACCAATGAACACTAAGGTGAGGTTTACGATCCATAATATGAGGAATTAGCATCTATGAAATAGTTAAAAGACTTAAAGAGAATTCATGCTTGAATGGAATTAAAATTAAGGTCTCATTATTAATCTAAACATTAAGATACAAGTACTTAGTTTAGAATTAAACTGCTAGATGTGCTCCCTATTTAGGATTGGAGTGCTGCGGTCACAAAGTATGTTGGTTAAAAAATAATGTATCAAACACAAGAAGTTTGACTTGCTGATTTAAGGTACTCCGTCCCTCAGGTGCAAAAAAATGAAGACGTATTTTTTACCATTATTGTGAAGCTTTTCTTATGTACTTGTTATTATGACAAAGAATTGATAATTATTTACCATTGTATCCAAGTGATCTTATGAGATATTTGATCATTACGTATACAGTAAATAATAGAAAACAAAAAGAATTATCTCAGTTTCATCAAATTGTATTTCATATACTGTATGTTGACTTGTTTGCTGCCTAAACAAAATATCCATTGGGTGAAAATAAAATAAAAATAAATTTCATTGTATCCGGTAAAATATAAAAGATAATGACTGAAATCAATATGACATCAATTTTCAGAATGTAGAGTTATCTCTCTTCCATGAATTTGGACACAGCAGTAATGATAGATGTGCGCTTTGTAATCCTTGGCTTGCCCTGAAAATTCTCTGTAAATAAGTTGTGTATTCCATCATAGCCTTTTCTCTGATGTGCATCATAAGAGAGCACCAATCCACTTTCACTGAAAACAAATTCATATCGTGTCAACATTTGACATGAAATTTATAAAATTATATAATTTTTATTGTAAACAAGAGTGCCGCAGTATATATTTGTCTCTTTTTACCAAGAATGTAATAAATTGTCCATACATTTTACATACCTGATATAAATGCATTGATATAATTACTTATATATATTATATATCATTTACATTCAAGCATCAAATCAGTAAAGGCTGTTTGACATACCCTCAGAAGTGAACGCACTGTCGCAAGCCACGGGTTTGTCTCCATTCTATTTTCTCTATGTGGAAACACAAAACCTGTGGCTTGCGATGATGAAGTGAACTAATGCACAGAATTGAGTAACTATAAAATAATATAAACCTTGATTTATGTGCCTCCAATTGTAAGGTTTTTTCACAGGAATTTCTTGACAGTGACTCTAGAGCAGGGACTCTCTCTTCTTCAAATTTCTTGGAGTAAGAATTGGTATGTTTAGCGTCGAAAAGATCTTTGAAACCCCAGCTTCTCCAATGCCTGCATAGGTTAAAGCTGGAATAAAAGATTTATATTCATCTACACCATGCATGCACTTACTGTTCTATTGTACAAACACTATATTGTAGTAATTGACAACACAATATCTCACAATCACATCCAATTTCTGACACTTTACCACTGAGTCAAGGGGTAAATCCTCTTTTCTATTCTACATACTATATATATATATATATATATATATATATATATATATATATATATATATTAGGAGTACTGGTACTTGTATACTACAGAATGCTATAACACTTCTTGTACCTACGTAACTACATATGACCAGCTTCGAAAACATCTTTTACAGATAAATTGCAAAATACACACACGTTTCAGTTTTTATAAAAATACTTACCAACAGCAAGTTTGATGTTGATATCAAAAGGACCTTGACCATTCTGACCTATATTGTGTAGTTTACCAGTTGGAATGATCGTCAGTTCGTCGCATTTCCTGCATCTCACATACAGTAAGCTGGCTAGTCCATAACGTCTCTCTTTCTCACAGTCAACAAGATCCAAAGGCGTATGACACAGAAAGCACCCTCTTTGCAAATGATCCACCAGAATTGAAAATTCAACAACTCTTCTGCCTTGGAACAGGTCAAATGTCTCTTTATTTTCATCATATTCATCTACCTGTGCTAGTGGATCTTCGCTGTTGACATCGATGAAGTCAGGGTGGTTGTTATTTCCATCGGTACATGTGCTAATGGTTGTAGTAGCAGTAGATGAGGCTTTCTTGAACCGACCTTTCTTATTTCTTTCTCGTATACAATTCCCCTCCATTTCCATTTGTTTACATATGTAAAGCTACGAGAATTTTCCTATTCTTTTTTCAAAGAAGACGAGTTACCAAACCTTGCTGAGGATTGGAGTCCCTTAATAAGATCATGAATTATTGTTCTATATACAAACCACACTGCCTACACGGTACTAAGTGTAAATTTACATGTAAATGTGCGTTAATGACGTTTTACCACGGGGGTGGGGGACATATAATGTAAGTGTGTTCCTACCATTCTCTACCCATAGGTGTCGCTGCTCGCTAACACATCTGTCAATGCCGACATTTCAAAACTCTAAGACTTGTAAAACGCTTTGTAAATGGGTACCTGTAAAGTGCGAAACGAAACGAAATCTACCGAAACGAAACGAACCCCACCGAAACGAAACAGATTGTATGATCGAACACTTTTAATTATAATAATTAAAAATGGTATATTAGGCCCCTGTTAAAGTTTACACATATAAATAAAATTCGCCTCCCCTTTGATATAGGCTTTCGGCTTGACTGATACAAAGTTTTAAGAGTTGGAAAAAAAAGGGGGGGGGGGGGTAAGCACAAAGTACATACATACCATGTGCAATTAGCTTCGGATCCATAAATTTCAGAACGGAAGGTTACAGTCTCAGAGGTCTGGGGAAACACACTAAACGAGGGATGGGGTCTTCGGCGTTGAATCCGATTTTGGGCATAAATACATGTTTCAGTATTTTTTGCTCTAAAGACAAATCTATGTATACATGTGGATATTGTGTATTTGTATGTAGTATATCAAACGGTGGATTCTGAATATGTCCACCCGTTCTCTTTGTGATTTCTGCTTAAAATCCCCTTGTTCATAAGCCTTTTCAGTTTACAAAATGCCGACCTCCTCCTAATATTATTGCATTAAAAAAAATCCGTTTACCGTCCCGTTTTCAATTCTCCGTCTTATCAACATCCCAAATGTATAGAGTATTTCCATTATTGAAAGTACTCGCACCTCAGCAGTTAGAGATAAAATAAGAGGTTAAGAGTTCTTCCTGCTTTCAATTTTCTCAGACACCAGCTTCTTCAAACAATGTATCTATGCCCAAAGGCGGATCCAACGTCAGCGACCCCACCCCTCGTATAGTGTGTTTCCCCAGATCTCTGAGACTGTAACCCTCGGTTCTGAAATGTATGGATCCGAAACTAATTGTACATGGCATTTAATCAACTACCGATATGTACTTTGTGCTTACTCCCCCCCTTTCCAACTTTTAAAACTTTGTAACAGTCTACATCAAAGGGGAGGCGGATTTTATTTATATGTGGTAACTTTCACAGGGGCTAAGATACCATTTTTAATTATTATAATTAAAAGAGTTCGGTTATAAAATCTGTTCCGTTTCGTTAGGTTTCGTTTCGTTTCGGTAGATTTCGTTTCGTTTCGTTTCGCACTTTACAGGTACCCCTTTTGAGAGGGAGGTTAAACAATACACAATCAATCAATCGATTTAAAAGCTGATCATACATAGAACAAGATACAATTTAAGTAAGATATTAAGGCATCCCTGAATAAAATCAAATTGAAGTCACAACCCCATGAGGGTAGGTGGGGTACTACTCTGGGGACAAAATTTGTTAATGGGATTAAAGAAGAAAGGTCTTTTAAAAATCTTTTGAAAGCACTACAACCTGTAACTGACGGTAAATAACATTGAAAAATTAAAAGAAATATTCAACATATTTGTGATTGAATACATATCAGAGTAAATCAGCAAAAATGTCGATTCAAGAATTACTGTCTTCCTGTCGGTAATTCCTGCTCATAATCTCCGATGTGCATTGACATCGAAGGTCATCAGTTGAAACAAAAAAGCGAAAGAGGCATCGAGCACGTGTCAGATTAGTAATCGATTTAAAATGCCAATTTTTAAAGCAAATTCACAACCAAATTTCATTTTAGTGGCATTTTTGCGTCATTATTTCTTTCATACCCTTACAGTACTTCTTGTTATTCATGAAGCTGTAATATTTTAATAAAAACGTAAAGTGTAGCCACTCACGTCAGTTCCCGTCTTTGTAAATGACCTTGGTCTCGGCAACCCGATTATGTTCGGCAATCATCGTCCCCATGTCCGTGTACACGACACAATGACGGTTAAAACGAGCGCGCAATGTAGGTATGCTCTCAAGCAGTATTCCCTTGTTTATTTTGCTGAATATTTTTTTCCAGATCTTTTGGATTATATTAGTTATACCGATAGGTGTAATTTGGTGCATGATTGGATAGTTGAAAAAATACCGTCAGTTAAGCTTGTATTGCTTTAAAGAACGACATGACCAATGGTGACTCAGACGAGTTTTGTGGTCCATTGGCCTTTTTTTTTGTCTTAATTATCACTCGAAGCTTGTCTAAATGCACGTTTCTTTAACAATAAGAAAATTTCCTGCTCAGCTTTTCTTGCGGAAAAACAAACTTGTGTACGTAATTCAGTAGACAATATTATTTTTCATTGGACGTTTTCTTAAATGTCAAGTTGTTTGCTTACAACTGCAGGATGAAATTAACTGAGAGGGTACATTTGTATTCCATTAGGAAAAAAATGTTAAATCATTCCTTTTTGCAGTACATCACAACAATAATACATATTAACAGATTATAGATCAGGATATTTCCCGGAAGGACTGTAACTAATTTTGAGAAAAACTTACCAATCCCACAACTCCCTCAAAGAACATTAAAATAAGAGCAGGATAAACATAAATTCCCAGACACACCAGATGTTGGACCAGGTGTCCGGGAGGAGCAAGCATCATCAGTCAACGGGTCACACCACCCGCTGTGAGCTTTCATCTGATAGAAAAGTCAAGAGGGCAATATCACGTCCGGTTAATAACAGACCATAGGGAAAATTATCCTTAGATCCGCACACACATTATTAGATTCTGAACTATGATCTAATTCGTAATTACAATATGCAATTAGGTTAAATGCTGTCTGAAGTGTTTCATACCAATTGTTTGTTCATTCTTTGCATACTCATCAAAATATAAGGCTCTTGGCGGGTGTGACCAGTGGGCAGGGGATGCTTCCTCCTCCTGGGTACCTGATCCCATCTCTGGTGTTTCCACGGGTCTGTTTTGTCCTGCTCGCAATTTTGATTCTGTTTTAGGATTATGAGGTTGATCACTGACAACTGAAAACTTTCGAATACACATTTCTAGTATATAACCATTGAGCGAAATGTGAAGATAACGACCAGTGATCCATCTCATAACTCCTATACACAATACAAAATAGGGAGTTGGGCAAACACGGACCTCTGGACACACCAGGGGTGGGATCAGGTGCCTAGTGAGAGTAAGCACCCCCTGTCATCCGGTCACACACGCCTTAAGCTCTATATCTTGATCAGGTAAACGGGAGTTATCCGTAGTCAAAATCACTATGATGATAAGATTAATATGATTAGAAATAATGGTTTATAGTAATTTTCGTGTGCCAAAGAGTGGTGCGGGCGTAAGTCTATATGGTCTAAAATGCCATAGCTAAGGTGATGAATATACCAAGGGCATTTTGGCAGAATCATGTTTTGCAATTCTGTCCCTCGACTACGGCTGGTCCCGTGAAGATCCGGGTTAGAATATACATGTAAGTCCTCGGTATACCTTGTTTGTCGTTAGAGGCGACTAAATGGGCATAATGGGGTGAGACCGCAAAAACGGAGGCTCCCGACACAGCAGGTGTGGCACGATAATGACCCCTCCTTGCTCAAAGGTCGTAAACGCTGTGCAAAGGCCTTAATTTTGCAGCCTTTCATCGGCAATGGTGACGTATCCAGGAGTGAAATATTCTCGAAAAGTACGTTCAACGATATTCAATCAATCGACTACGGCTGTATAGTATATACAGTGGCGAGAACGTTTTTTATTTAAGCTTTCGATGCGGTCTTCAACTGTGTAAGGGAGATTTTCGAATCCCTCCTGTAGATAGTTTGTATGTTGAGGCAAACGCACAATCTCTTGTACTACGTAGAATTAAACTTTTCTTTCAACAAATATTTAAAAGATAACACTGATAATCCTGCATTTGACAATTTCATTGTCATAAGAAATCTAAAACAAACCCCATCGTTTTCAAGGAAAAACTGTTGGAATAGTTTTTAAAACAGTGTAAGCATTCTACAAATAAGATTTAAACAGATCGTTCAAAACACCAAATTTGATGACACTGCAGTAATGGAAAAGTCAAGACAACTAACAGTGATCAGCGAAGGACCGAATGAAGCAACAGTTCATACCAACGAAACAAAGATTATTCTACTTGCTTTCGAGTATATCAAAATTTCTAATGACAAACATTTTACTATTATCTCAGATCATTGTGTACCGTCATTCAATAAAAAAAATGAATAATGACCATACTTTTATGGAGGTACTCTACATCGTCATAATGGATGACTTACTTTTAAGACATGGATGAAAATATAAATATTAGCAATATTTGACTACTCATTTCAAATAGCATAGCTAAGCTCAGTAGCTTAGCACATCGACTGCAGAACTGTAGATCATGGGTTGGAGTCCAGCAGGGTTTTTAAAAATTCAAATTGCTTTCTAGCAAAACTGCATGTTTTCAATTTCAAAATATTGTTGCACATATCCTCCACTTTTTCATTCATCTCAAATTTCATTAGTGTAGCATTCCTCCTTAAGCCAGTAATAATTTTAACTAATATAACTGTTGACTTCTGATGGATTCTAAGTCATGTTGGTATCCATGTCAACACTGAATCCGGCAAAGTTGCAACAACTGCTCTTCAGTATGATATTGTCCACTTTCAAATCCCCCGCAATGATTTACAATATTTCTTATATATGTAACTGCGTACATTTTTAGGGAAATCTTTTGTGATTTCTGTGACACAAGAAAACTTTATTCTATTCCCAAACAAAGCGTGCAACTTCGGACTGAAACGCCAAAACGAAATGATTATTTCAAGAATACGTATTCGGCCATTCCAAATTAATACATTCTTACTTACTAAACAGAGGGTTCATTCTGAATGTATACCTCTTAACTGTCCACTGAAAATAGGTCAAACCCTTGTAGAAGGGATAGTGGTTTTTCGCTCATACGGAATATACATTTTAATCATGTGCAATCAATGCAAGATGTTTACAAATATCAGCGATCACATTATTATAAAACATCTACAAGAATGCGGTTTTTACAGGATGTGCAATTATTTATTGCGATCCAAAATCCCCGGAGACTCAAAAGCGTTATCCTTTTTACCTAGTCACCGTATCATACATATGGACTACCCATGGGACGGATATGTTCCTATCGAATTTGGGGTCAAAAGGTCAAACGCACTAAACATCGAAGTAGCAATGTTGTTTTTTCCTTCGCATGACTTATTATCACATGTTTTCTATATAAAAACTTGATTCCGTTTCATTTTCCGTTCCGCGTTTTAGCAACACCCTACTCTTCTCGAACAGACATGCAATTATCACCTCAAAATAGTTGACGAATCGTGTTCATAATGTATATATATATATATATATATATATTAATATTTCATGCATATATCAGGTATATCGCATTGTGGATGACCACTAACGTCGGTGATACGTGAGTAAATTATTGATACAAACAGATTCTGCGACGTTTAAGGTGTTTTAGCATATCGGAATATTGTTTGACTTTTTATTCTTCATACCGAGGAGAGCAGTGGAATGAAGAGGAGTGTAAAAAGCAGGCAATTTTTCTGCATCTTTAAATTGTGAATTGTTGTTCAAGGTAAAAGATCTTTCTATTACATTATGTATTATAGGTATTTTCTGTTGTTGTAAATTTTTGCAGTTTCATCCGTAAATGGTAGCGTATTATATATTCTGCGTTTCCAGTTTTTGTGGTTGCTTTAAATTATACCTGTACGTGCCTATACACATATACATGTGTGTATTGATTGGGATTGAATTTTTGTTTTACGGATTTTCCTATCCGCAAAAATTGGACAACCGCAGAAAACAACCGTTACAGTATACACTGCGATATAATTCACTGTGTTTATATAGATGATCAGTTGATGTTATTAAAAAAAACCAAACTATAACGAGCGCCCCGAGAATAGATAAAATGGCCCCGGTATTTAAAGAACAAGTGTTACGCAGACTCGACTTTCTTCTATGTTGTTTGTGGACATGACTATATAAACACAAGTCCCGTATCAACTAGAAGTTTGCAACATAGAAAATAATCACTACCACAATCCTAAATTTTATGCATATGTAAAGTCGAAATTCAGGGAAATAGCTACATTATACATGTACCGAAGTGCTTATAATCAGCTTAAAAAAATAAGTAAATAAAATATAAAAGACATAACGTATCATGGAATAAAACAATCTAGAAAAAAACCTACCGAGTACTGCATTAAAACAAAAATAATAGCATAGAAAAAAAACTACCGAGTACAACATTAAAACAAAAATAATAGCATATAGGGAATAAAACAATCTAGAAAAAAACTACTACCGAGTACTGCATTAAAACAAAAATAAGAGCATTATAGGGGAAAACCCACGCAATTTAAAAATATTTCACAAATGCATCTATAAGATATCCCGATCATTAGTTTAATGTGGTTACAGGTCAGGTAATTTCTTTGCTTTCATGGTAAATACTCCATGTACTGTATGTCTGATAACAGCACACTGTAAACCGCCTATCCAGTTAACTGTCAAACAACTGCATCTTCAATAATCATTTCCAAAACGATACGATGAAATCTACTTTATTGAGATTTTTATGAAAACTGCATTTTTCAGAGTAGACATTCGGCATCATCTATTGTAAAATCTGGTAATCTGACATTTTAACAACCTTCAAAACTATTGAAAATATCAATTCACCAGGCTGGCGTCGGTAAGTGAGAAAGTTTCCCAGTTTACTTTCGGAAGGTCGGTGGTCTCTTCCCAGGTACATTGTATCTGGGTTCTCTCTTCCACCAATTGAAATTGGGCGCCACCAGATAACTGAAAAATTGTTAAGTGTGGCGGAAAACATCGATCAATCAATTCACCAGCTTGTGTGGATTCTGACATGAAATCAATGAGGCCTCTAGTCAGCCCTCGAGCCTGCTTTTCTGCGTGCGCATCGAGCACCTTCTAACTACGCCCCTGAAATTTGTGACATTTGACCTGAAACTGATGAAGTCTTTATATAAGTGAAGAATGTTTGACTTGAGGTGTAACAGCAATACCAACGACGTCGCAAAATTAAAGTTATCATTACCACCATCAAAACTATTATCATCAGGAGTCTAGTGGCTAGAGCGTTCTTTCGTCATTAAAAACTATACAAACAACAACAAATATTTGTACAATATATAAGACAATTACAAATATATGTAAGGTTTGTAATTGTCATTACGACTATGAAAGACAATAACAATTATTTGTAAATTAAATTGAAAATATATGGTGATCTTTTCAAAGAGCATATCGTAGAATATCACTGCATATATCAGTGGCGGATCCAGGATTTCCGAAAAGGGGGAATATAAAACTAAATATTTTATTATAAAAGAAGCATTTTGTTAATATGTTCTATGCAGGGTTTGAATGTTTTCAATTTCACCATCTACAAATTGTATATACACTGCCAGTAATGCATTATAAATTCGTGGCGAAATAAGGAGAGCACCCCCCCCCCTTAAAAATCTGCCACTGTATATTATTAGAGTTTATTTAAGTTAAAAGACGTCATATTACTCGTCATATTCCGCTCAACAATTGCTTCAAATTTTTAAATGTAAACAACTTTCCATATGACATAGACTAACACGCATATTCCTTATCGGGGAAAAAGTCTAAAAACACCAACGTACGGATGAAATTTAACCGGAAGTTTTGTATCAAAATTTCGTTGTTTCAAGTTTTTCTTGTATCATTTAATTGTACTGCAGACCAACATATGAAATCCAATATAGTGATTCAAATGTCATTTCCTCTCAGAATGATTGATTGTCAATTGTTTAACGTCCTGCTCGAGAATTTTGCATTCATAGGTGAAGGGCTGCAAAATTTAGACCTTTCACTGGCAATGATGACGTCTCCATATGAGTGAAAAATTCTGGTTGAGAGGGACGTAAAACAATATACAATCATTTGTAAATGTTAATGTTGTAGTAGCAGTCTTAACTAATGCTGGTGGTTATCTTTTGCAGTAGCAGTCTCAACTAATGCCATCAGCGTCATCCCTCTGTGGAATTAACTAAGAGTAGAATGAGACTCTGATTTACAAAAACATGACAAGTGTCGTTTTTCAGACTCCAGCGACAATCTCAGAAAAAACATCGACTGTTTCGCTGTTTGAGGAAATACTAAAGAATACGAGTGTGATTAAATATGATAATACGTCTTCATTCGTGAGTTCCATTAACGACAGTGCTTCCATTTATCCAATAAATCAAACTCTTGAAAATAGTCGAAAAGTACACCACATCGTGTCCTGCGTTTTTGGTGCATTATTTAGTTTATTCGGAATACCTGGTAACATCATTTCTCTGTATGGATGGAGTAAGAATCAGAGGACGTCATCCACATCGCGGTATATGGTATTTCAGTCAGCTGTGGATGTGATGGTTTGCATTCTATATTTCATTCACGAGCCCCTGTCATTGTATTACCCGGATGTGACACAGGGGAAGTCATACGGACAATTCTATTCCTATTTTGGTTCACCTATCTACTCGTTGCTCATATTCATAAGCAACTGGAATTTAGCAGCCACAACGACCGATAGATACTTCAAAGTCTGCCGGCCATCCTTTGCAAAGGTTAGTGTTCCATTATACTATATTCGGATTATATACAGTAGAACACGCTTATGGCGAAGTGCTGGGGACGAACAATGTTGATTTGTTATAAACGTAATTCAAAGGTTTCGTGTTTTATATTCTTTATCATAATACTAAAATGTTTTGCTGTCTAACACAAGTTTAGCTAAATAAACATGGATGTAAATGATTTGTCCATGAACATTGTGTTGAGTTGTGTGTGTGTTTGTGCATGTACGTGAGGTAATAACTTCCTGTGTAGCACATGATACTAGTAATGTACATGATCATTAAGCTCTTACGTGAATTATCATTGTCATTCATTTTGATTTTCTCTTTGTAAATCGATCTATATCGGTGAGTTAGTGGAATTTTATAATGTTCGATGGTGCAGGTTAATTAATGATTTAGTTGTAGTAAGGAAGTAATTGTGAGTACGGGCAGATCAGTAGTAATTGGAACGTGTAATATGCAACTATCTGTGCATAAAACAGCAGCGAATTTGCATGGTATAATTTAGAATAAGTTATAATGATTTCGATACCGACAGTATTACTGAACAGAACTAAGTCAATTTCAGTTATAACTGATTCGTTTCAAGAAGTAATGTGTCGTCACAGGTAATATACCCAATTTTAGGCAGAGTTATAGCCCCTTCGCAATGCGATATATTTCTGTAAACATTTGAATACATGTACACTATTAATATACGTATCTTTTTTCATATTTCAGTCAGTATCGTCGAGACGTAGGGTCTTCATATTCCTATCGGCAGCTGTCGTCTTCTGTTTCCTCATGAACGTACCTCACTTTCTTAAATTCAAACCGAGACTGGAATATCAGTTATCTCAGCCAACCAAAGCATACGTGAAAACATCGGTCAGTAAAACAACCTGGTATGAGATGTGGGAGATCTGGGTCCACTGTTGGTTTCTGATGACGGCGCCTTTTCTTGTGATCTTGACCGCCAGTTCCCTCATTGTACGTCGAGTCAGAGAAATGGAAATGTTACCTGGGACCGGAGCGTATTCAAGAAGAACCACACAGATGCTTGCGAAGGCCAGTTTCATTTTCGTAGCTAGGATTGGCGTGCAATGTATCACTCAGTGTATGGTGCTCGTGTTTGTGGTACGTATAACTTCTGCAGATCCCTAAATATACACGAGGAAATTATTTTCACGTAATTTTGCGATAAGTACCTTTTGCGAAATATAATAATTTGCTTTTATTTCATTATTGCTGAAATATTTGTAGACACTCCTGGAAAAAAAAAGTATTCCCACAAATGACGTTTTCGAATCATTTCGCGGTATCAAGGACTCGCGTAGAATAAGGATTCTACAGATATGACATATGCTTATTTCTATGAGTGTAGACATCGATGCCATTTCACTTCATCTACTGAATGAAAACCATTAAAGAGGAGATTTGGCATTGCTAAGATTACGTAGGACAATAAAGCACATCATTCACACGTGGACCTATCTCTGTTAGTATGATTTGCTACAATTTGATTGGTTAATCAGATCCTTTGACTAGTTTTAAAATACGTCATATGTCTGGAAATGGTTCACATTATATAATAAAGAAAGTTGTGCAAATAGAATATTGATGTGTCACTGCATTCTTGAGAAACACCTTAAATAATCAAATCAACTTTAAATTCTTATACAATGTAGATTATTTTCTGCATGTCAAAAATCAAACTAAAGTGAAAGGAATTTTGATTCAATATAATTGCATATTTGCCTTAATCAATTCATTCAGATTATTAGATCTCAAAGTCGTGTTTTAAAATGATAGCTAAAGTTATTTTTCAAAGACATACATATGATAAAGGACATGTCCACAGCTTATGGAAGGGACATCTCTTTGATCTACATGTAACCCATGGCAGAAACTATTCTCGATAAGCAGTATTTACCTTGGGCTTGATAAAAGATCCATCACCCGTATAACCAACGCATATGTGTAAGTCATATTCTATTTTGAAAAGCAAGAACACATGTAACATCATTATTTGCTAAAAATAGGTTGGTTTTTGTCTTACAGAGGGATATCCGTGTTTCTGAAGAATTGATGGCTGTTACCAAACTGGGAAAGATCCTTAACTGCGCCATAAATGTCGTTGTGTACTTTAAATATAACCCTAAGTTCCGAAAACATTTGAAAGAAGCCTTTCGTGGGAAGAAATATGCAAGAAAATTCTCCATCACATCCACCACTTATCATGACACTTCTCAGTCTCTGCGAACTGACACTGGCGACAAAGAGACGACGGAAACTACCTGAACATTCCTTCTAATTATATAAGTCGGTCACGATACGACGTACCATTATGTATTGCTGATGGCGTCCTGTGATGACGTATTGCTGGCTATATATTTCCTTCACACTTATTTGGAGAATTCAGCTCCAACAAGGAATACTTTTCAAATAATTTGTTTATTATTTTATGAAAGCATGCACTGGGTAATGCGTCACATCATGTGACAATGAACAAGTAAGATAACTAACAATGATCAGTATCATAAATCTTAGTACAGAATTAGGAGGAGAGCAAATAAGATCCTCGGATATACCAGAGATGGGGTCAAGTGCATTGGAGGAGTAAGCATCCCTGGTTGACCGGTCACTCTCACCGTTAACCTTATATCTTGATCAATATTTTGTCATGAACGATGTCAATGACTACGTTTATATCTGAGTATTAGTTAGATTCTCCACATTTCTGTTGTCATTTACACATTTGGAAATGCAGTAACTAGTGTCTTAATCCAGTAGTTTGATCGCCGTCTACATAATGGGGCACTTAAAGTTGGTAGATCTTGCCATCTTGAGCCATTTCCTATATGCTTTTTAAAAGACTTAAAGTATGCATTGGTTAATCTACAAATAACCAAGCTAGACTGTCGTGATCTCATTAAGGAAGTATCAAAAACTAAACTACAACTAGCACTGATATTCACTGGTATCATGCAGCGGCTGGACATGCTGTTACCTTAGAGATTGACGGAAAACAAACTGATGGAAAGCTTTAAAACAACAGCGATTCGAAAATTCTAAGGAGGTGCAAATGAAAAGTTGATGCCACTAAAGTGTTCAGAAATGCTTGAGGGATGTTGTTCCAGATGTTGGTTAAAGCGTGGCCTAAATCAGCCAATGTCATTGGCCGATTTGGTAAACGGCGTAGACGCCGTTCAATTTCATCCCAGAAATGCTCGATCGGTGATAAATCGGGGGACACAGCTGGCCAAGGCAAGACATCGACATTCTGTATGAACAAACAAGTCCCCAACTACACGTGCAACATGTGGCCTTGAGTTGTCTTGCTGCAGAGTGATGTGATTTTGTTGTCTTAGTGTGAAGGGTATCACATGGCGCTGAATAATTTCGTCTCGATAGCTTTCGCCGGTGAGATTTCCATTGACAATTTGTAGAGGGGTCCTTCCACGTGCTGTTACTCCACCCATACCATAACACTACCTCCAACGAATTGTCGACGTTGCACAACACAAGCGTCCTGGTAACGCTCCGTAACGTGACGATACACCCTGCAACGACCGTCACTGCTATCCAAAGGAAATCTGGATTCATCAGTGAACAGAATATTGGCCCAGTCCTGTATTCTAAATCGCAAATGTCTTCACCACACTAGTCTAGCGATACGATGACATTGAAGCAGTATTGGGCGCACCGCTGGACGTCTTTGTCTGATGTTGTGCTCGTGCAGAAGATTACGCACAGTTCTTGGACTGATTGGTCGAAGTCCAGGAATGCTACGAGCAGTCAAACTTGCTGTCTGAAAACGATATCTCAGGTGCACAAGTCTAACGTGGTTCTGTCGACGCGACGTCACACGAGGATGCCCAGAACGTGGTCGATACCGAGTGTTACCAGATTGTTGGAAACGTCTCCATAATGACTGGATGGTGTTCCGATGAACTCCAAAGTGTCTTGCTACGATATTTGTTCCATTCCAGCTTGAAGCATCCCAACAACACAATTACGTTGGTTTTCACTGAGTCGTGGCATGACAGAAGGGTAAATTATGTCAAAACTAAAGTGCTTTCCTTAACGAATAGTGTCCGAACAAAGTTTTTACACTTCTTACTGCAAACATTATTGGCCAGTAAAACTCGTGCGTACGAACACTTCAATAAACAACATGTCTTCACTAACCATGGAAAAGTCCGTGCATCTGAGTCGGGTACTATCCGATATTGTTAAAAAACATCACCTTTATCGATTGTTTAGATTTTATAGATATAAACAATAAATATAGAAAAATTATACTAAATTTTATAATGCACAGATTCTTTTTTCCGCCATTATCGGGGGCATTTGTGTTTCACAAACACATCTTGTTTATTCAGAATTTGTGTTGTATCAATTCGGAGTGCATAGTATGCTTCGAAGTTGAATTTCACTGTCCGATGGGTGTATATTGTACCGTTTGCGGTACCCTTGTTCACTCATATTAAGACGTCATCAGCTGTAGGTGAAGTACCACAAATCTAAACCTATGTTAAGCGCTCGGGATGTTGCTAAAACGCGGTATGGAAAACGGAACAGAATTGAAAGGATTAATGTAGCTAAGATAAAACAAAAAATCGTAAGAAATATTTTATTATGATTAAAATTTGTCTGCATCATAAATTATTTAAGCGAAGTTATACGTCTGTATAAGAATCTACAAAGCGTTTTACAAGAATTGTGAAATGTCAGCATTGACAGATGCGTTAGCGAACAGCGAAACCTATGAGTAGAGAATCGAAAGACCACACATACTTTATATCCCTAACGGTGGCAAAACGCTCATTTATATGTAAATTTACACATAATTCAGTGTATGTGTGCACTTACAACAGGGAGTGTGGTGTGTATATAACAACGACAATTCATGATTTTATTAAGACAGCAAGTCAAACATCTTGTGTTTGATATATTCTTTTTTTAAGTCACAAAGACTTTGTGACCGCAGCACTCCAATCCTAAATAGGGAGGATTTCTAGCAGTTTATTTCTGAACTAAATACTTGTATCTTAATATTTGGATTGTTAATGCGATGACCTTAAAATTATAATTCCATTCAAGCATAAATTCTGTTAGTTTTAGCTATTTCATATCTGTTAATTTCACATACTATGGATCACAAACTTAAGTTTTCATTGGTTTTGTTTCATTCTTTCGTTTCCGCTGTATTTCTTAGGGTTCAACACTTGTCCGCAGGATGTCAGTAAATATTCGTTAATCACTGTTATCTTTACCTTTCATGTACGAACTTTCACATCAACTCATCCCAAATGAGGCAACCCTTTTTTACACACCGCACTCGTTAGCTTTAAAATTTGATGTGATGCATACATACATGTAGAACTAAATTACGAATAAAAGCAAGTTCGATTTAAGAAGGTACGTTTGGGGAAATTGTTAAATAAATTATTCTATCTTTTATAATGTTGTTTTCTGGGGGCTTTTATTCATTGGATATAAACTTTGAAAATTCAAGTCTTTTTCAGTGTGATTATTTTTATCTTTATTAATATTTTTCATGGTAATTTAAACATTTTAAAATAAATATGCATTAGTATGGAGTATATGAAACAGTGGATTACCTCCCGTAATTTCTGGTTCACTTGTTCATGATAAATCTTTTGTTTTGCAAAATGCTGACCTCCTCATAGCATTATTGCATTCAATATTTTCCGTATCGCTCCGTCTCCCGTTTCACGTTTGAGCAACAGCCGTGCTCGTGGCCGTAGCAGTAGGGTTATTTATCGTGCCAATTCCTGCCTCGACACGGGACCTCCGCAGTTTAGGTCATATCTAAGAGACTCGTTATTCTCACTTCCGTAGTCAAAATCACTGTGCCCAGAACGGCCTAACTATCGGCATGAAATACGTCAATCAGCATTTGACCCAATGGTAATTTGTATTGGCAAACTAGATCGTTGTAACGACCATAGAATTTCCGAAATGCTTACTTTAAACGAGACTGTTGGAACCCCTGCATCATCAACTTGTTTGTCAGTAGTCCACCACGATTTAAAACTGATCATACGTAGAACAAACTCTTGCCTATCGAATCAGAGGAGAAATATAAACACAATATACAAGTGATAATGGAATAATTCTACATAAATATGGGAAGTTGATAATGGAAAAGCTGAAGTCATCCCGTTTATCATAAAATTGAGTTGCTAGTTTGCCGTTAATATCTATTTTCAATTAAATATCTAAGTATGAAGCAGAAGTGGACGACTCTGTGGTGTCTTTTATTTCGAGTTTACAAGGATATATCGAATCGACATATGAATGAAAACTAGAAAACTGACACAGTCAGCAAGGGCCCCGTCGAGGGTTACTAAAGGAAAGTGACATCAGTATTTGATATAGCAATGTTTGGAGCTGGTATATATGTTAGAATTAATAATATATAAAGATACATTGGAATGCCAATTTGTGAAAAAAAGGCATCATGAAGCATATTTATGTAATTTAAATTACTTCTGTTTGACACACACTCATGACATCCACTCAAACACAACAGAGTGCAACAAAATCCCATTCTAATAGGGGATTTAAAATGGATAACTGGTACAAAATATAGTACATACTATTCGAAAAGGATTATGAATTTGACATATTGATGTCTTGGAAAAGAAAATTCTGACATCGGGGCTCTAAGCGTTTTCAAACACATTGTCATTTGATAAAGGTGTTCTACATTTTTAAAAATAGAGATTAATATGCCTTTACATACATAAGTGAGAAAGTTTCCATTATTCCCAGCCGAGACATACCATGTATGCGCAAAAAATTCATGTGCAAATATCAAAATACTCACGCAGAAAATGTGGACCTTACCGTCAACAAGCGCAGTGAAACACGCCATTTCGAGATTTTCGCCGACGAAAGCTAGGTAACAGTAATGAATAAGGTACACTCATTTTGTATCTATTTTGTGACTTTCTTTATTAAAAGGAACAGTTCTCTAATGTGTAACGTGCAATTACTACATAATCATGAAGCAGTTTCCCTTTGCAACCGGATATAAGAAATTTTATTTCGCATTCCGATCCCGATCGAAAGTTGTTGACTGGGAATGACGTGTTTTAATTCAACATACATGTAACATGAAGCATTTTTTATATCACATAAAAAATAACAAATATATACACATACACAATGCTGTAGAGTTATTTCTTGTAAAGTATCTATATAGCAATACAATGCATATCATAATTCAAATTGAATTATCTCCCTTAGACAGTGGTAAAAAAATACGGTCATAATAAAAAAGATGATGACATTCAAACAGACAGACAAAGTAAAATGACCCCAATATCTATAGGCTTCTTCCTCTTATTGTCCATTATTTCTGTACAAAATTTGAAAACTACGATAAAACCTGTTTGAGTTATCGTGTCAGAAAGAAAGTGTTGACAGACGGATGGACGGACAATATGATTACTATAGGGCTTCCCGCATTTCATGCGGGGCCCTAATTAGCATTGTTAATAGATAAAACGGCGTCGTCATATCGAAATGTCAAATTGAAGGCCACAACAAGATATTGTTTCTCATCACGTATAAGTTTTTGAATAGCGTCAGTCATCTTTCAGAGGTATGGGATCACACTCGTCCTTTTCAGTAACCAGAAAGACAACTCGGACGGGGATCGAGCGCAAAGAATGCATCGAACAATACATTTATTTGATGCATGCGCACATGTTAATGAGGTTAAAAGGCTACAACCGAATGCATCCTTTTATAATGCGTTGTGTCTTACTTTAATTTTCACAACAGATTCAGTTTTGGTTTCGTAAAAGTCTTCTTTATTCTACTACATTAACATACATCTACAATTGGAAATTGATAGTTGTAGAATGTTTTCGTGTCGTAACTAAGTCTGTGTTGTCATAGTTACATTTGTGTACACATAGCAACAGACTCTAATATGGCGTCGATCTACATACGAGATTTACTTGCGGTTACTGAACTAGACAAGTAATTACGATTGTTTTCAGTCGACTGCCCCATCTAGTTCCTTAGTACGACAAGCAAGAGGTACTGGCGATTGTAAGAGGCAACTAAATGGGGGGGGGGGGTGTCCTTTAAATGGGACCAAAGAAACCGAGGCCCCATGTCACAGCAGGTGTAGCACGATAAAGATCCCTACCTGTTCAAAGGCCGTAGGCGCCGAGCATAAGCCTAAATTTGGCAGCCAGTCATCGGCAATGGTGATTCAAGAAAGAATTCTAATAAACATTACTGACTACAAGGCTTCTCTAAGCTAAGTAATGATGAAATATGTTAAGCTGCGAAACGTTTCATAAAAGATATATAAAGCAAGTTTTTATTGTTTGTTCGATTTACGTCCCTTCGAGAATTGTCCACTCATTTTGAGACGTTCCCAGCTGTAGGTGAAGAACCACCAACTTAGACTTATGCTTGGCGTTCAGGGCCTTAACAGTTAGGTTTCTTCATCGTGTCAACGCCTGTCGCGACAGTGTCCTCCGTTATAAGGCCATATCCCAAGTACCCGTGTTTTTACTTATAAATGCCGATCGTTTTGCCGAAGGAGCAATCACTACCTATGATACAGATGTTTTATTGGCATTCAAGGGTCCAGAGAGCCTAGGTTTGATGTGTCCATCACGACCTCCCGGTAACGAATCGAATGTTTTATAAACCAATTAAACAGAAACTGATCATCTGAACGCTTGGATATCGGCCTATGTTCCATGTTTCCTCCTGCATCCCTTAGACCTTTGGAACGATGTTAAATACTGTCAAAAAATAACAAATCCTCAAAATTGTATTTACAGTCAGTCAGCTGTGAGAGAAGCTAAATGTATAGTTATGCATGTAGAGCAGGAAAGCCTCTATCACAAAATTTTGTGATCCTCCAGGTATAAGTTTTGACTCCTGGGCGGGGCGAAATTTGGCATATTTATGGTGTGTATGTGTAAAACATCTTGGATGCTATTGGTACTAACTTAAATATAAAATTATATTTAGAAGGAGCAGGTAGCCATTGACCAAAATTGTAAATTTCAGGATCCCATGGTGGGGCCAAAATGGTCATGGTAATTGAAATGCCTGCATTAACAATCTTACGTCTTGGTAACTAGCATTCCCGTTCTTTTTAGATTTCGTTTTTGAGCATCTTACCTTTCATGAAGTTATAACGCCGTGAAGAGTTGCAGTTTTGAAACTATTAATTTTCTTATATCTACTTTCATCACTGTCGGGATTCAGCCGTTAAAATAAACGTACTATATTTATCACGTATTCACATGTGCATTGTATACAACTACAGCTACAATAATAATACAAGGAAACATTGCAAATGCAGCTATCTGGTCTAGATTAATTGCCAATGAATACACGTACCTACATGTATAATTTTGTGTGATTTTAAAAGTCAAATATAGATATAGTTCATGTGTATTTCATGAAACTACTAAAGTACTTGCATTTAACAAGCACTGGTGTGAAGATAAATTCCCATAAGGTGCATTATTGATGAAGTCAGCACACGGATAGCTGCCCAAAAATAAACTTCAGTAATTATATGTGGCGTTATGTACAGTAATTTGTGTTATTATCCTTGAAAGATAGTAACCCCTTTCGTTATGATTGGAAGACAGTAACGCCCCTTCGTTGTGATTGGAAGACAGTAACGCCCCTTCGTTATGATTGGAAGACAGTGACACCCCTTCCTTGTGATTGGCAGACAGTAACGCCCCATCCCTTGTGATTGGCAGACAGTAACGCCCCCTTCAATCAAAAAACTGCACATACAAAACAATATGTCTCTTTTCTTTATCTTCAGAACAGAAGAAGAAAACATAACGTATGGAGTTTTCGTTTTAATGGTACATGTAACAAAACAAAAATCAAAGCTATGACAAGTACTCTAATTACATATGGAAGACGTTTAACTATAGTAAATGAAAATGAATTTCTTACATGTAAGTTGCAATGCATACAAGTAAACTTTAAATGACTTTAGAGTGGCATATCATCTTACATAGCATAACACGGATCATTGGATCTATCAATCAACATTGTCAAATATAAACCGCAGCATCAACGATTTCGATGACATACAAACTTCACTGCCAACATCCATCCCGTTACTGTCATCGTCGATCCATTGTTAAGCAACTGGAGCTGATGGAGACAAGAAGAAAATATAAGAAGATAATTTTTTTCCCCTGAAATATACTTGTAATGCGGTAAGTATCTTGGTGTAATTTTCGGCATACCAGTTAATACTTTGTTTTACTGAAACTAAAGTTATTTCCCAATTTCCGAATCTTGAAAACACGACATTTTTAGAACGATGTTTGGGAATTCCGAAGCTCATTAAGAAGATGATGTAAAAAGATAACTTCATTATATATTTAGAAACAGAATTGCTTGATATTATGATTTACCGGTAGTATAAATAACCTGTAAATGTTGTGGAAACAGCACTATGCATTATTGCATACAGTATTACATTACTGACAAAATTGCATTTAGTATTTAAAACATTACTGACAAAATTACATTTAGTATTATCATGATTGGGGATGTACTTGTATTTAACAGCGTCTGAACACAGCTCAGGAATGAACAGACAATGGGCAGTGTTATGTGAACTTTGATTGCTTAAGGAAGTATTCTACATCGTCATAATGGCTGACTTCCTTTTAAAACATGGAGGAAAATATAAGTATCAGCAATATTTGTCTATTCATTTAAAAAATCATCGCCTAGCTGAGTTGCTCAGTAGGTTAACACGTCGACTGCAAAATGTCCACTTTGTTCGGTAGAACGTGAAGATTTAATACATATGTTTGTATATTGCACAGAAATACAAGATTCCAAAAGCAATTTTATTATATATCATTTGGAAACATTGTTGAAAGATTGTGAAAATAGTGTGTACAATGTTTTAGATTTTGATGAAATATTTATGACTGCTTTTCCAAATGCTATGAAAAATGTTAACACATTTTTTGTTAATTTTTTCTTGTCATTATGTAGATTCACAATTTACAGAAGAAGACAACTATTGTTGCAAACTAACAAAAGAATACATTTGACAAGTTTTTGCAAATATTTGCTTAGACATTATATTTATTACAATAATCATTATTTTTGTATTGAGAAAAACAACAGAAAGATGTTTTTAAAAAAGTTTTTGAGGAACAATCCACTATTGAAAGAAACAGATGGGATATTACTGTTTATCTTTTAACATGATTTTATTGTAAAATGTTAAACCAGACCTAAAACTGTGATATCCATTGTGATGACTGTTGTGGTGTAAATTGTATGTTGATCAATAAAAGATTAAAAAAAAAAAAAAGAAAAAAACGTCGACTGCTCTACTGTAAATCGCAGGTTCGAGTCCAGCAGGGTTTTATTTTTTTTTTTTCAAATTGCTTTCTACTAAAACTGCATTTTTGACTAAATGAAATAAATTTAACATTTTTCAATTTCATATCCGTAATGTATATATTTTCCACTTTTTATCCATATCAAATTTTTCTGGTGTAGCATACCTCCTCAAGTTGATATTCATTTTAATCGATATATTTTGTTCTAAATGAGTTGAACTAAATCGTTAAATCTTTGAATTGTTTTAATGATTTCTACTGACATTTCGGGATACCCTAACGCGTAACAATCGTGCCAAGGCCTGTATCAACATGAGATCTCCGTATTGTAATGTCATATCCAAACATATGAAAACACAAGTGGACACACTTTTTATTCTAGAGTCATGGGCACAAGCCCCTCCCTTTTTTTCTTGATCCGCCCCTATACTGCAAACTAGTAATAAGTCTTACCCGCCCCGCAGCTGATATCAGTGCACCGCACGTCTCCTGTGGTGGCGCACACGCAGGAATTACAGTTGTCTCCCTTCAGAAAAGTTTCACCAGATTTATATTTCTGTCCTCTGTACATGCAGTCTACAACAAAGAACGAGTTTTATCAACCCTTTTTATGAGCTCACCTGAGTTGAAAGCTCAAGTGAGCTTTTGTCGTCTTTCCGTCCGTAAACTTTTAAAATTCATATTTCCATCTTCTCCAGAACCACTGGTCAAATTTCAATCAAACTTAATATAAATCGTCCTTCGGGGGTGGGGGGTTCAAATGTGGTCAAATAAAGGGTCATGCTCCCTTCAAAGAGAGATAATCCCGAAAAGGCAAAAACAGGGTTGGGTCATTAAAAATCTTCTTCTCAGGAACCAGTGGGCCAGAAGAAGTTGAAATTTACATAAAAGCTTCCTGATATAGTGCAAATAAGGATTTGATAAAATCATGCCCCCGGGGGTAGGGTGGGACCACAGTAGGGGATGGAAAATCTTTAAAAATATTCTCAACAACCACTGGGCCAGAAACGTTTCAAATTCACATGACATCTTTCTGGCATTGTGCAAATTAACGTTTGTTAAAATCATTGTCTTCCGGGGTAGGGTGGGGCTACAATAGAGGATTAAAGTTTTTCCTGCCCATTCATAGACTGAATCTTTCAATAAACACAGGGTCAGAAAAGTTGAAATTTACACGAACGCTTCCAGACACAATGCAAATTCAATTTTGTTGCAATCATGGTAAGGATGTGGCCCTTCATTTGAAAGTCTCTGAATCCGCTTTACCTAGAGATGCTTTTTTGGGAAGTTTGGTTGAAATGGGTACTGTAGTTCTGGAGAAATAAAAATGTGAAAGAATCATTGTTCTAGTCCCTGGGTGCCATGATGTGGAAAAACTTTTCATTTTGTCAGCAAGTTTCCACTTATGTTTCTTTTTTTCTGACTCAGTGGTTCTTGAAAAGATTTTTAAATGACTTTTTAAGGGGCTTCAAATTTAGACCTATGCTCGGAGCTTACGGTAATTGAGTAGAGAGGGTTCTTTAACGTTCCACACCTACTGTGACACGGGACATCCGTGTTTAAGGTCATCTTCGAGGACCCGTGACATTCACACCTGATGCCGAGCGTTTCGCGATGAAACTGTCACTACCTGTTTTAACGACTTAGGTCTGTTGCGGCCGGGATTCGAATCCCGGCCTTCCGCATGCGGGGCGAATTCTCTAACCTCTAGACCACCGTAGCAAAATGACCCTTCGTTTGAGCAACTTTGAAACCCTTCATTGAAGAATATTCTGTAGTAGACGTAAGTTTGGTTTATCTAATGCTTCTGAAGAAGATGGAATTGTGAAAAGTTTCACAAGGTCGACGACAACGGACAGCGGATAATTGTAATCAGAAAAACTCATTTGAGTCTTTGGCTCAGGGGAACTAAAATGACTGAAATCGATTGTCATTAAACGCGAGAAGATACAGAAAACATGCTATGTACAAATGAAAAGTATGCGTTTGTAAATAACTGCGACAATAGGGATGTAATATTCTTTATTTATTATTTTACGAGTATATTAAAATTACTTTGATATGAATGGTTTAAGGGTGATCTGTAGACCAATCACATCACTAGGAATGGTAATCTGTAGACCAATCAAATATCCAGAAATGGTGATCCATAGACCAATCACATCACAAGGAATCGAATTCCAACATTTATACCACGATAAGCAAACAAAGTTTATGAAATGTACAAGAAATCTCAGAGTAGCGGATAGTGTTCGTATGAACATACCGAAATTAACATAGCGAAAACGTATCGTGTAAACATACCTGGGTAAGATAGCGAAAACGTATCGCGTGAGCATACCTGGGTAAGATAGCGGAATGTATCGTGTAAACATACCTGGGTAAGATAGCGGAATGTATCGTGTAAACATACCTGGGTAAGATAGCGGATTGTATCGTGTAAACATACCTGGGTAAGATAGCGGAATGTATCGTGTAAACATACCTGGGTAAGATAGCGGAATGTATCGTGTAAACATACCTGGGTAAGATAGCGGAATGTATCGTGTAAACATACCTGGGTAAGATAGCGAAAACGTATCGCGTGAGCATACCTGGGTAAGATAGCGGAATGTATCGCGTGAGCATACCTGGGTAAGATAGCAAAATGTATCTTGCGAACATACCTGGGTAAGATAGCGGAATGTATCGTGTAAACATACCTGGGTAAGATAGCAAAATGTATCTTGTGAACATACCTGGGTAAGACAGCGGAATGTATCGTGTAAACATACCTGGGTAAGATAGCGGAATGTATCGTGTAAACATACCTGGGTAAGATAGCGAAAACTTGTCGCGTGAGCATACCTGGGTAAGATAGCGGAATGTATCGTGTAAACATACTACCTGGGTAAGATAGCGAAAACTTGTCGTGTAAACATACCTGGGTAAGATAGCGGAATGTATCGTGTAAACATACCTGGGTAAGATAGCGGAATGTATCGTGTAAACATACCTGGGTAAGATAGCGGAATGTATCGTGTAAACATACCTGGGTAAGATAGCGGAATGTATCGTGTAAACATGCCTGGGTAAGATAGCGGAATGTATCGTGTAAACATACCTGGGTAAGATAGCGGAATGTATCGTGTAAACATACCTGGGTAAGATAGCGGATTGTATCGTGTAAACATACCTGGGTAAGATAGCGGAATGTATCGTGTAAACATACCTGGGTAAGATAGCGGAATGTATCGTGTAAACATACCTGGGTAAGATAGCGGATTGTATCGTGTAAACATACCTGGGTAAGATAGCGGAATGTATCGTGTAAACATACCTGGGTAAGATAGCGGAATGTATCGTGTAAACATACCTGGGTAAGATAGCGGAATGTATCGTGTAAACATACCTGGGTAAGATAGCGGAATGTATCGTGTAAACATGCCTGGGTAAGATAGCGGAATGTATCGTGTAAACATACCTGGGTAAGATAGCGGATTGTATCGTGTAAACATACCTGGGTAAGATAGCGGAATGTATCGTGTAAACATACCTGGGTAAGATAGCGGAATGTATCGTGTAAACATACCTGGGTAAGATAGCGGATTGTATCGTGTAAACATACCTGGGTAAGATAGCGGAATGTATCGTGTAAACATACCTGGGTAAGATAGCGGAATGTATCGTGTAAACATACCTGGGTAAGATAGCGGAATGTATCGTGTAAACATACCTGGGTAACAAACAATCTCGGAACAGCTGATTCGCCCGTCTACCGTGCACCAGCAGGTGTTGCATGCGTCTGGCTTGAAGCTATTTCCAGCCTTATATATGACTCCATTATGGTTACAGTCTAATAAAGAAAAGAAAAATAGAGAGATTAAATCTTAGAATTATAAATTTCTATAATAGTTGTGATGATACGGAAACATGTAATGAACATGGTTAAGTGTATATTCAATCGGGATAAATTTACTGTTAAAGGTCTGATGGAGAATTCGGACACAGTGTACGAGGCCTTGTGGATTTTCAAAAAAAAGAAATATGTTGTTGAGTATATTTATTTTCAGTGTACTGAATATTCTTAATGAACCCCCATGTTTACAGGTCTCAGTGTACTGACTATTCTTAATGAACCCCCATGTTAACAGGGCTATGGTCCATTGGTTGTATATTGCATAACGTCCGACATCAGAAGTTTTCACTCATATGGAGACGTCACCATTGCCAGTGAGGGGCTACAAAATTTAGGCCTATGCTCGGCGCTAACGAGTCGGAGCAATTAATGTTTGGTCTGTCTGTCCGCTAAAACTTTAAACTTAGCTATAACTTTTGAATGATTAGTTATAGGACTTTTACATGTCACGTGCGTGTTCCTTTTGACAAGACCTTACTTTAGGTACCAAACTTTTTGACGTCATGACCTTGATCGTGGCGTTTGGCATACTTTTGAAAAACTTTAAAACTTGGCCATAACTTTTGAGCTGTTTATTATAGGGTTTTCCTAATCTATATTTCTTGCGATCAGGCATTTATGTTGCTTTTTGGGGTATCAGAATTAATTTGCTGCCGTATGGGAGCATCAGTGTTTCACAAATACATCTTCTTTTTGGATCGTAATACTTGCAAGACTTGTGTTCTCTAACAAACAAAATATATAGAAGAAAGCGTCCCCTGCTGTATCTATTTGATAAACGTTTAAAAAAATTTTTTTTTAAAAAATTAAAAAAAAATTCACAATTGACTTATCACAGGCATACTATAATATAATCATGGTAAATGTAATATTAACATTCTGCATCTGTGTACTTTATTGCAAGGAGGGGTCATTTCAAGCTATATAAATTCGTGTTCAATTCCAAATTAAAATGTTGTTACAATAACGTATATTGAATTAAATCCATGGCTTCCTCTCGTACAGTATCAGTGGTTTAGTTCTGCTTTGTGTGTGTGTATGGGGGGGGGGGGGGGGGGTGCTTTTTCCGAAAATCATCATGTACATGTACCTTTCTAAGATGCATATTAAGAATGTGTGATTTTATTGGGATTTCGGTATATTGCCAATCTAACTCTAAATGATATGTTTTTCAATACCTATATTAACAATATGTTAATCAACGCTAAATGTGGTGCTGTATCTTACTTTTAATCCACTACAGAGTGAAGGTTTCTTGTTTGATTAATTTTCTTGTTTGATTAAAGTACATGTTAGATGTAAATTTAAGAATTGATAGAAAGTGATAAGTGAAATGCTTATCTGGTCATTGGATTCCGATATAATAGACTGTATATTTATTTAATTCTTCGACAATGAGTTCATGTTTCGCTCACTTTATTATCCGGAATACTTGTACTAACCCAATTTGTGATTTACAATGTTTATGTAAAAGCGAATCCGATCCTTCTGTCAATGTTTATGGTAATTTTCAAAACTTTGATGGAGTAAGTACCTGGTTGACTATTGTACTGATATTTTCAAGAGAAAAGAAAAAATCCATGATATCGCAATATTCCTTTAAATATCGGAATATATCGTGATGTAAATCTTCCCCCTCTTCTCTCCCTAACACACATTCAAAAGCCAATACTTACGAGCTCCACATTGTTTTTCCGAACATTGAATAGTTCCGTCAGCCATACAAGTGCACGTGTTACAATAGTCGCCTTTGTCGAAAACGGCACCCTTTACAAAAAATTCATCTTTGTAACGACAATCTGAAATTTGGAGAGAGGAAAATGAACAAGAATGTTCCTACGTTTACACACGTGTTTAGTAGTTACAGTAATTTACATCGTACACGCCTCACTTTACAGCTCTATAATGTATCTAACCTGGGAAACAGGGTGTGTTTGTGCACGTGAAGGTTCCGTCGTTCAGACACGTGCACGTGTTACAACCGTCCCCCTTTCGAAATGTCTCTCCTGCAGGGTAATGTTTTCCTTTATGTTGACAATCTGAAAAAAGATCAAAAATAGGATAGCGTGCCCAGAAAATAACGGAGCTGTTATCGGCATTTGTACACGTGTACCCGAACAGTTCAGAAGTACCGTGACTAATACATTGCTATTGTTGATTTGTTTTGTGATTGTGAAGCAAGAGACCCAAGGATCACAATGTTCGCCCGTACATATTTTTTTCCTGTCATGTGCCAATCCCTGTCGTTGTACAATTACTTACGTAGCCGTTTTGTCGTATTTGCGCACCAATTTGACAAATTACAATCGACCAACCTAACCAATTTGCTACTATTAAAACATTAGTGTTGGAAATGGTCCACAAGAACATTCATTAATTTACTTTAACTACACTGTAGATCCTCCAGACCTTGGTAAATCTTGCTTCAACCAATCTACTCTACCCGCAGATGACGAAGTATCGTATAAGAACCCACCCCAGTAACTTACACGGGAAACAGTTGTCTTCCGTGCAGCTAATGTCGCCATTGTCCATGCACGTGCATCGATTACAACCGTCACCCTTTGGAAAAGATGACCCAGATTTGTATTTCTGGCCATGCACCACACAATCTGAAAGAACAAATATTGTTTATCGTAAAATGAAAAATAATATGATAATAGTCAATTACATAAATCTTTTCAAGAATAGAAAATGAAGAGTAGTGCAAACACGGACCCCTGCAAACACCAGGAGCATCTTCTGCTGACCGGTAATGCCTGTCGTGAACCCTAAATTTTGATCGGGTAAACTTGATTGTACTTCTAAGTTAATTGCATGGAAGGAAGGGGGGGGGGGGCGGTAAAACATGCATGCGAATCACTGAAGGCAACTTGTAATAATTCATTGATTTCATTCATTCATTAATTCATTCAATTAAATAGAATGTCTACGTTTTCGTATGAAATGCAATTTATTTTTTCAATCAATGGAATGCTATCGGTCCTCTCCTCTAACCTGCTTAAAAATGCATAATAAATCCAAACCTGACAAAATTGTCAAGATATGCAAAAAGAAAGTGAAAATAAAGTACAGATTTATGATAATGAAATATTATTATATGACCTGTCTGACAGATCTCCTGACAATTCCATCCGGTGAGAAAGAACATTGATGAATGTTAAGCACTTGTTGTGAAGGGCGGGGAATTGCTTCGATGAGTGTTATTGAAAGTGATTCTTCGAGTCGCTCCTGTTCTATTCTATTTTGATGTGGGTTTTTTAATCCTTCATTCAGAACTTTATGCATGTTATTTTTAAGGAATCAGTCTACTGAAAAATATTTTCCCTTACGCATTTTCAAACCCAATCACAAATAGACCGGGTGATATCGCTCGTCAAGATAACGAGTTCTGGATGCGTTCAAATGTTTATGATAACCCGTGTCATCAACTGTTTTTAAGTTAATGCCTTACAGTGACATAATTAGCGGTATTTAAGTTTGTTCATCCACTTATCTGTACGTGTCCTGATGGTGTGTTTGTTTATATCTCGTATACATATACGCCCTTCAGAATTGTTACATCGTCAGCTGTAGGCAAGATGCCGAAGCTTAGACCTATGTATCAAAGGCGCTCGACCACTGGACCTACATTTTCCCCGTTTATTTTACAAACAAATTTCCCTTCCCATTTTCTTTATACATCGAAGGTCAAACACGTGCACAGCACCGAGAGAGAGAAACGTGAACCGCCGCCTGTCACACCTGCAATCACTCATATGTGAAATATTAATTGATTTGTCCAATATTCTTTAATGGGACATTCGATGATTTTTTACTCATTGAGACGTCAAAATTGCCGGTGAAGGACTGCAAAATATAGGCCTATGCTCGGTGCTTATGGCCTTTGAGCAGTGAGGGATCTTTATCGTGCCGCACCTGTTGTGATACGAGACCTCGGTTTTTGCGGTCTCATCCGAAGGACCGTCCCATTTAATCGCCTTTTGCGAGAAAGAAGGGGTACTGCGGACCTATTCTAACCCGAATCCTCATGGTGTGTACCTATATAACATGAACTTGTATGGCATGTGATGAGTGCATGTAGCACGACGTTCTTGATAATTACTAACCTGTGAAACATTTCTTGTTAGGCAATAACCCGTGAAACATGTCTTTTTAAACACTAACCTGTGACACATTTCTTGTTAAACACTATGAACTATTTCTTTTTAAACATTAACCTGTGAAACATTTCTTGTTGAACACTAACCTGTGAAATAATTCTTGTTAAACACTTACCTGTAACATTTCTTGTTAAGCACTAACCTGTGAAATAATTCTTGTTAAACACTAACCTATGAAATAATTCTTGTTAAACACTAACCTGTGAAATAATTCTTCTTAAACACTAACCTGTGAAATAATTCTTCTTAAACACTTACCTGTGAAATAATTCTTCTTAAACACTTACCTGTGAAACATTTCTTGTCGGTGCACGTGATATCTCCGTTGTCTATACAGGTACACATGTTACAGCTGTCTCCTTTTGAAAATGTATCTCCTGGCTGGTATGATACTCCTAAATGCTGACAACCTACAGTACAACCATACAACATGCTGACATCCAACAGTGAAACCATAAAAGTTGAAATATTCCTCTAACGAAGCGAATTCTAAAATCGCATATGTTATAATTACAAAGACGATCAATGTATATTGATTTAGAAATCGCAGGCCGCAGACTACAATCAACAACAATTACCTGGATAACACGGATATCAACCTCAGTTACCTAGATAACACGGATATCAACCTCAGTTACCTGGATAACACGGATATCAACCTCAGTTACCTGGATAACACGGATCCTGCGAGCATTTTACACTCCTGCTGGGCATGCACGTGCACGTATTACAACCATCGCCACTGCCAAAAGTAACTCCAACTTTATACATCTGACCCAAATAATCGCAATCTGAAACAAATAAATATATGCTTGTATATCTACTACCTGTGCATGACTCATCCTTTACCACCATACAGCGAAACCTGTCTAATTCGACAAGCAATGAGAGACATTTTTTGTCAGATTAAACGGGTACTCGAATTGTATAGCATGACGTTCATGAAAAATAAGATTTGCAGTGAAAAATCGTTCGGATTTTGTAGCAAACGAATTTCACAGTAACTGAAATACGCCTAGTAAATACAACAAGGGACATTATTCAAATACAAAAGAAAAAGCAATCGGGATTGATAGAGAGTAGCTAGCTTTCTTTTACTATCTCGTTTCCTCATTTTTTCCCCCCGCTTTCTAACCCCACGCCCTTTCCCTTTTATAACCCCCTTACCCTGTACACTTTTCATTGTATGTCCGATTATTACACTTATTAACACATAATCACCGCTACTTGGACTATGATTTATATCATCTTGCTTTCTTGGAATCTTCATTTCATCATAATTGACTCTTTTATACGTAATGTGTTTTGGAATAATTTGTAAATCGTGTTTGAAATGAAAGAGTCCATATGGTAAATACATGTACATCTAAACCAATAGCAACGTGAATCGGAGAAACTGTGATGCAAATTTGGAAATTTCCATATTTTCTTGTTGTTTTGCTTTGTAATGGTGATTACTTAAGTAAAGAAAATGATAATCTAGTCTGCTGTATCACTAAGTGACCTATTGTAATTGCCCTGTGTCCGTCGTGCGTTAACAGTTGAACATTTTTAGCTTCTTGATAGCGACCAATCCAATTCTTTTCCGATTTGGAATGAAGCATATTTGGGACAAAGGGGGTATAAGTAGTAAATTTCAGGACTCCTGCACCACCACTAAGGCGCCGGACCTTAAAGACTGCCAAAACTGACAACGTTTCAAAACTCTTCTCTACAATCGCACAATTGTACAAACTACATGCATAGGCACTAAGAAAACCTCTACCAAACTTGTAAATTTTCATGATCCCCGGGGTAGTGGTTCTTACTCCAGGGCAGGGCCAAACTTGGGTTGATAGTGTTAAAATGTAAAACATCTAAATAAGATCTTCTTTATTGCTGTTGATACTAAATTTAAACTAAAAGAATATTTAGAAGGAGCAAATACACGTAGCCCTTTACCAAAATTGTACATTTCATTATCCCTGCTGTAGATTTGGAGGTTTGATACCAGTGTGGGGCCAAAATGGTCATAGTGATTAAATATGTGTACTCAGAATTGAACTACCGGTCCAATTCTTTTCAAATTTGGTATGAAGTATCTTAGGAACATGGGGACATAAATTGTAAATTCCATGTCTCCGGCAACTCTGGGGCCTTGGGGGCAGGGATAAAACTGCCATAAATTGACCAATATTCAAATATATTCTCTAGAACCACACATGTGTAAGAAAAGCTAAATGCATAGCCATGTACATGTAGGACAGGATCCCCAGGGTAGAGGTTACAACTCCAGAGTAGGGCCAAACTTGGTTGATATTGTTTATATGTAAAGAATCTAAATAAAATCGTCTTTAATGCTGTTGATACTATGAATTGAAACTAAATGGATATTTAGATATACATGTAGCAGATGGTCCTTTACCAAAATAATAAATTTCATGATCCCAGAGGTAGCTATATATATATTGAGGTTCTCACTCTAGGGCAAGACCAAATTTGGCATATAGTGTTTTGTGTGAAACATTTAGATGATATCTTCGTTCATGCTATTGAAACTAGATTAAAACTATATATACATGTATTTCGAAAGAGCATGTAGCCCTTATCCAGATTTTAAACTTCATGATCTCAGGGGTAGAGGTTTTGGTTCCAGGTAGGGCACCCATGATCATACTCGTAGTTGTCTTATATCGTTTGAAAACATTATTCTTCAATTTTGCTAATAATGTATAAAGACTAAGTACATGTTTAAGAAATTCAGAAAGGTTGTGAATTTCGCAACCACAGGGGTATTGACTGTGGGGCGGGTTCAAAATAATTGTATAGTGTTAATACAACATATATTATGTAAAGTATTTCATCAGTGTGGCCGCGTTCGGAAACTTTTGTGTGTTAAGAACATATTTTTATTTTACAAAATATTACCATTTGTCATGTATATGTAGAAGAGGAAAATTATTCTAGATTCCACAGCCCTTGGGGCTAGTCATAGTTTTAACTAATACTCAGGTGAGCGATCAGACCTGTAGACCTCTTGTTTGTATTCAATCTATTTAGACAGCTTCGCTGCTGTTGTTTTGTAAATGACACTAGTAATTATGTTCAATCTATTTAGACAGCTTCGCTGCTGTTGTTTTGTAAATGACACTAGTAATTAAGTTCAATCTATTTAGACAGCTTCGTTAATATACTACTAGTTTATAAATTTCTCTTTGATGTATAAATCCTATGTCAAAAGAGACATAAAACATCATCTATATGAGGATTGCTTCTGTAATGTTCGTAATTAATTAGCCATTAATATAAGTTGAAATATCGTACGGTAGGACAACAACCGTGACAGTTTGTGAAACATTTCCATATGTTTTGTATAACCTCATCTCACATTTTACGCAGAGAGTTTTGTGTAATCCAGCCACAATATCGGGACTGTTATCTATTTAAATGATACACCATTTTACCAACCACTTACAGGAAAACTACCATGAATGTCAAAATAAACCACACATATATTTTTACTCTTTTTTTTTTTTGGTACAATATACGCTATTTTTGAAGAAGAAAAAAAAAACAACAATTATCTACTGAATAACTTTAAACTTATCAATGGATATGGTAGTATATTTGTCGCCGGGTAAATAGAGATGTGTTTTTTTTCTTAGATGGGATGAAAAGATTCGCATTTATATAGCATATTTATGTGCATTACGTCACGAGATTTTGACAGCGTAATTAACTATGTGAAAACAAAGGTCAATTACGTAAGTCGCATTTTAACAAGGAATTTATTCTTACACTTACAAATATAGCAAAACGATTTCCCTCTATAATTCTTGGGTTATGGAGTCCAAGATTGAAATTTATCCATTGAAAACAAATTTTCTTCATATCTTCATTTCAAACATTTGTATTATCATACTTTTGAAGAAAACAACTAACAGATGTTCCTCTTCTCGCCGTTTTCTAAATGTCAGCTGACTGGTTTATTTGTTATTCACGTACAAACAAAACATAGTTTCACTTCAAATTGAAAAAAAAAATTGATTGTGTAACTACGATCTAAATAGAACATTTTGAAGAAAGTTCTTAAGAAGGCTAACATTTCCCGAGAATCTTGAATAATATCATTGTCTAGCATACTTACATTCTGCTATCACTTGCGAAAACAAGAAAAAGAAAACAAATCCCACATTTCTGTGCCACATGGTGAGGAGAATAATATATACGACTGTTTCCAACGACCGATTCTCTTTAAACTACTTAATTAGAATTACTGTGATTTAATGTATAATGCATTTATATACGACCTAATCAAAATTACGTAGACGGTAGGGTCAATAACAATTAAGACGGGAATCTAATGTTGAAGCTTTCATGTCAATTATCATATTATGTAAATTTCGTTAAATACCACTCCCATCGTGCATCTTGTGTATTTCCTGGAAAGATATACGATGTGGTTACGGTATGTACTGTTTCATTCGTCGACTTCATAATCACACAGGATTGAATACATTCTTAAAACCTCAATACACAGCAGTGACGGATCCAGAAAACGTTTCTAAAAGGGGATGCAACCCAAATTTGGACCTTTTCCGTTATCAAAAAGGGGTTGGAGACTCCCAAATGGCAAGAAATCACCATTTGTGTTAAATATGTTCAACCTAACGAAGGGGTTGTGTGTTGCAATCCCCATAACAACCCTCTAGATCCGCCAATGAACAGACATCGTTCCTTATACAAAGTGACCTTTAAAAGAATTTCTTGAATGTATTAATTTGACGATTTAGAATGTTGGTTTTCTGGAAAGCATTTGCTAATTTGAGAGACTGGTAGAGGAATAATCTTTGACCTAAATACATGTATATAATGAAAGAAAATATAGTAGTATTTTTGTTTACGGTCAAGGATACATATACATGTATATCATTTCATTCCTGAAATGCCTCATTTCCACGATATTGCATTGTCTGACTTCTCACATAATATTGTCTTCAATACACTTATCTTACTGCCCTATCAAAATTTGTGTTGTTCTAAGGTGAAAACCTAATAAGTTGTCAGAAATTGTGTTCGACACGCAGGATCTTGTTCTGCATTAGCTGCAGAGCTGTAACTCTCTGAGAAAATATTGTGACGGAACAGAGAGGTACAGATCCACCCCTTATAAAAACCACCGATTTACGGCGCACAAAAACCTGCGCACGGTTGAGGCCTGATATATCGTTGTATTCTTGTGTTGCTGTCTCATTTATTTTTATTTTTTTTTTTAAATCTTAACATATTTTCCTTCTATACTTGTGTCGAAACATACCTTCAAATATTCATTAAAGCCCTCTACGACCAGAAAACTCCCAGCTTCAAATGATTTCGTTTGTTGACGTAGCCATGCATACGGTAAGTTTTTAAAGCAAGGCAGGCTACTGTCAAATATGTTGATGTTACAGAGGTTTCAACAGTTTCTTTTGAAGTCAGCATTTAGCAAATTCTATGGCCGTTATATATACGTAACCAAAAAAATTTACCTATACAACCTGTTATTGGGTCAAATGCTGTCTGACATGTTTCATAACAATTGTTAGGCCGTTCTATACACACTTATTTTGACTACGGATGACTCCGTTTACCCGATCGATATATAGTGATCATGGCGGGTGTGACCGGTCGACAGGGGATGCTTACTCCTAGACACCAGATCCCACCTCTGGTGTATCCAGGAGTTCGTGTTTGCTCAACTCTTTGATTTTGAATTATTCATAGAATTTATGGGATTGATCACTGTTCGTTATCTTCACCTTTTCTTACCTTTTGTGTTTTATTAGTACAATCAACTTCACCGGACGTGATATATAAAAGTTGATCATGGTTTCTAATACATGTACATAAAATACTTCTCGAGAACCCTATTTTTGTGTTAAGGTACTGTCATAAAATAGAAAAACCACTCATTGTGAATATATTGTATATCGTATCATATTGTGTGTTATCAATGAATGTAATCTATATGAAGGAAGTCGTTCGTAAAAAAGAAAACAAAGAAATATTTCTCTTTGACATGGACCACTGTCTTCGGATTTGGGCATATGGAAGGTGAAGATAACCTCATAGGTCCTATAAGCAATACCAAATAGAGAGTTGGGTAAACACGGACCCCGGGATATACCAGAGGTGGGATCGGGTGCCTAGGAGGAGTAAGCATCCCCTGTCGATCGGTCACACCCGACGTGAGCTCTATATCTTGATCAGGCAAACGGAGTTATCCGTAGTCAATGTCAATCTGCCAAAAACGGTCTAACAATATACGAAAAGAAATGCGTCACACATATACCGTGTTATTCTCCGATGTACGTATTTCAGGAGTCGCTGTGTGGGTTGTTGGGCATGTGAGACTGTTACGTATAATGTATTTGATCAACAAATACTGCCTAGTAGTATTTGAAATACATAGGGTATACAATGCTAATTTGCATCGTCTCCGCCCACTGACGTCATGACAAATTGTCGTAGAAGTGTACCCTAAAAAATAGTTCGCCCCAAAATCAAATCATTGTTTATTTCTCTAGATATTTACCAACACTGATAAAATGAGAAACAAAATTTTAATGTAATCCATTGAAGAAGTGTTACCTTGATCTAGACTGGAAAGCGTCTGTATACTGTTCATTGAGTTCGGTAGCAAATTGGATGCCAGATTACGGTTTACTAATCGAGACGTTTGTAAAGAAGCCCGTTTGACTGCTGGCGAATTCCTGTCTTCGTTTTTGACAATACCGTTAATTATGTGTACACTGAATGTTGAGGACGGTGTGTATAGGTTTTCTGAGTCCTGGTTCACATTGTGTACTCATCCTCGATCATAGACGTCAATGTTACACTCGCGACCTGCATTTGGTTAGAGGGTCTCCAGGGCCTCCTCCAACTTTTGAGCCAAAAAAATTAAAATTTAAAGTTCATTAGAATTTATGTTGTTTCCAATAACTAAGAACATGATACCTCCCTTAAAAAGCATTCCAAATCTTTCTTTTAGAATGAGTTAGTCAAGTAACATCTTAGAAGGCCCTAGAATCAAGGATTTTGCACGAAACGTGTTCAGTGTGCCCCCAGACCCCCGCCTAATTTCCTGCCTCCTCCAAATTGAAGGTTAGTTTACGGCCCTGCTCTCTCTCTCTCTCTCTCTCTCTCTCTCTCTCTCTCTCTCTCTCTCTCTCTCTCCTGCAGCTTAGGATAGATGCAGCATCCCTTCGTCCAGTTGAAAAACCTTTGCTCGGAGATTGTGTACTGTGTAGCGATGATGTCTAGCCGTTTTGCAAATATCAGGTAAGAAATTTACAAATGCAGTCAAGGAAAAGCTTTAGAGTTATACCGATATTCATTATCGATATTTGGTATAACCTCTTTCACTTAATAGTTAAATAGATTTGTAGCACTGTTGGCGATTTTTATTGAAAGGACTTCAGTATTTTTAGAGGGCATATTAGGGAGTGGTTTATACATGTATTTGTTTGACATTACTTCAGTATTGTCATGTAGACCTACCTCCGTGTCAGTCATACCACTTCCGTCTGTTTTAATCTCGAACTATTCTGGATTTAGTTGATCATGAACACTGGATGAAACTATGCCATTCAGTAAACTTTAGTAAGGTGAGTGCGTGGTTACTGAAAGATGCGTGAATGGTTACTGAAAGGTGAGCGAGTGGCTACTGAAAGGTGAGTGAGTGGTTACTGAAAGATACGTGAGTGGTTACTGAAAGGTGAGTGAGTGTTAACTGAAAGGTGAGTGAGTGTTAACTGAAAGGTGAGCGAGTGGTTATTGACAGGTGAGCGAGTGGTTACTGACAGGTGAGCGAGTGGTTACTGACAGGTGACTGAATGACAGAGCTCTACAGCTGCACCATTTAGTCACTTTTCCAGACCTTGGGAATAACTTTCAGTCAACTGAATGACACAGTTTCTTCTTGTAGAACTAAAGTCTGTGTGATACAATGTAGATGACTATGGTGTGTTAAACTGTCAAAACTCAGATTAATTGGGGAGGAAATTGCAGTTTCTAAGAATCATATATTTTGGAAGGTATGTTTTTGATAACAGAATCGGGCTTGACAAAGTAAATTACGTCTACTTTAACAACCACTCCATCGTGATTCTCTAATTTTCGCTTGTACGATATAACCCTTTGTGTTTTATTTGTGAAATCAGTGGTAGGCTAGGTTTACTTTTTTATTTGGATATAAAGACGAAAAACACACATCATGCAAATGAAGATTCACAAAGCTAAAGATATATAGGCATAAAACTTTAACAGTTATCATACTGTGAAATCAGTTACAAAATAACCCTTTGTAACAGCGAAATTTGACAGAACATTTTGGCTTTTACCTGAGCAGCTGGAATTTTTAGACACTACTCCACTTTGAATTCAATGTGTATGGTCTACACGACTGACACATTCCTCTTTAATCGGAGAATCGTACACGATTTTTTGGCTTTGGTGGGGTTGCTTTGTTCTGGTGCAAGCATAATCAAATGTTCCCAACTGAACACGAATGTACGGATCGAATGACGAACGTTACGGTTACGAAATTTGAAAACTTTACGATATATATAACCCGAGTGTTATTTCCTTCCCTTAACTTCTCGGTAGATGAATACTAATATACAGTAGAGTGGGTAGGGAAACTCTTTTATGAGTACAGTGATCATGGACTAATATTTATACTAGGTGACTTTAATGCGCATTTATCCAAACAATTCGGGACAAAAATGCATGATGAAGCTAACGATAGAGGTGTCGAATAATTTCCAAAACAACCAGAATTACACTTCGTTTAACACGATGGAACTGGAGCGTCCATAATAGATCACGTGATTATTCAAAGAAACAAGGAAGACTTTGTGGACTCGTGTGGAAAAATTGAGGATCACCATCTTAATAGCTCAGATCACCTTTCCATTTTTCTGATTATCTTCTTCACCTGCTGATATCGCAACATGTGATCATCCCAAGATAAAAAATGAGAATGACGTGTGTGAACTTGAAACGCGTCACAAACGATCGTGTCTTATATAGACAAAGAATTCAAGAGGAGATTCAAGATCTAAAATCTAGTTTGATTGTACAAAGTAAGAAAGAACTCCACGACTATATAATCGACCTAACTGACATCCTATTAGACTCGACAGAGAGAAATCAATCGTATCTAAAATCATACTGGATATATGGGGATGTGAGGAAACCCCACGGTGTCAATCGACAGAGAGAAGCAGTATCGATCGATCAAAACAAACCACGTGGTATGGAATTCCAATCAAACAGAGTAAAACCTTGCAAAGAGAGTTAACCAATGCCATTGCTAAAGCTGGAAAGCAGAAAACAACAGAAATGTTTGCCCAACTCACTATTTTGTATTGCTTATAGGAGTTATGAGATTAATCACTGTTCGTTATCTTCGCCTTTCATGGATAAGGAATCTTTCTATCGTGCTTTCAAGAATCGAAACATGAAGTAATGGACACCGTATATATTGCCAATAAATGGTGTCATTATTTGGAAGTTTCCCCTCTCGAGAATCTTTCACTCATATGGAGACGTCACCGTTGCCAGTGAAGGGCTGCAAATTAAGGCCTATTCTCAGCGCTTACGGTTTTTGAGGAAGGAAACACACCTGCTTTGACACGGGACCTCGGTTTTTGCGGTCTCATCCAAAGGACCGCCCGATTTAGTCACCCCTTACGACAAGCAGAGACCTATTCTAACCCGGATCCCCTCGGGGTCTGATCTAATTAAAGTGAAGGCTTGAAGCCATTACAAACATGATACAGACGAGTAAGGTAAACACGGACCACAATCTAGATGATATACGTAAGTTTGTAATCTCATGTGACTTTTCGAGATCAATAATGATGGTCGTTAGGATTAAGAAAAAGCTTGGGGGGGGGGGGGGGGGGGGTGTTCTGAAGCTGAAAATTAAGTGTCCACTGGGATGTTCTCCGTCGTAACGTTTTGAGCTCTTTATAACCATTTTACTCTAAATCGTGTGTATTATCTGTATATATACAAATTATCTGAGTGTTCATTGTTCCCAATCTATTCATTTGTTTGCTTTACCCATATGGGTGTATTCTGCAATAAAGTATATATTAAATTATGAAAATATTCATATAGGTTATCTATAAATGCTATTCATAACGTTCGGATTTCTATTGAGCCATAACATCCGTCAAAGTCCAGGGGCTTAAATTAGAATTACAATTAAAGTTGTTTATAAATAACAAAGACGGGAATAGATTCTGACATCACATGTGTCAACAAGTGTCAATTCTCGGTCGAGACGAAAATATGTTAAGAATTGTAATCATTCAATTTACATGTACTGCATTCGTATATGTATTTTATAATTTTCCTCGTTTCCTTTTTACAATAGATGAAATACCACGATTGTGCTGTGTACATGTATCATCACGGGTAGTTTGTATCAATATTTTTCTGACCAACGAAACATCGCAGGTTTACTACTAACACAATTCTGGTAAATAAATACACCTTCTCTTACTGTATCCACCGAATTAACTTATTTTACGATGTTGAAAAGTGGGCCGAAAGTTCATCATTTTGTTAAAGTATATAAAATAGTAATTTTTGACAAATCATTAATTAATTAATTGGTGTAGACTGGTCTAGTCAATGCATGGTAAACGTTGATTTTCCAATGCGTAATTATTGAGGAATCGTCATTTACATGCAACGTAGATGTGCGCAAGCGCGCGAGAAAAGTAGCATAGAGGAAGATTTGTTTACAACATTTAGTTGCATTAGATATGACTTTATGTTAAACATGAAATTGAATTTCCCTCTTTAAATGATCATCGCTGAAAGTGGTTCTATCCAACTCGTTCCCTGTCTGTCGTTTTCTTCGATGAACGTACATGTATACCGTTAGCAGCCTGTACACCGTCCACACTTTCGCATCACCATATTGTGCTTTACTCATGCCACTGGTGACGTCACGCGATCATAACGGGGGCAATTACTGTCCAATTGAGTTAAATAGTATAATTATAATTGACATAAAGTGTACAACTTTATATATATATATATATATATATATATATATATATATATATATATATATAACATGATTTAAAAGAGTATACATTTATCCCTATAATTATATCCAATCAACGCGGCACATATACATGTAGCTTTATATCACACTGACAATCTCCTGTAATAGCTGATCGCCGTTATGAATAGTATCCAGGCATGCAGAATTTACTGCGAAACTTTGTCCCCATCAAAAGATTTTTAACCAAAGAAGGAATATGTCTCACCACAACTGTCAATCACAATACACCTGCTTGGTAAATATTAGAGAGGAAACCCAGTTTAAAACTGTGTTAATTTTTTCTTATTTGCTCGTGGTAGAAAGAGGTCAATCTAAACGACCCCCTCGGCTACAAATCAGCTTCTTTCCAATAAAAAGACAGTTATTGGATTTGTGACTTGTTTTATGTGATATATATTCTGTAATTGTTTAATATGAATGCTTTATGATTATATTTTCGATTCAGTATTTCCTCCTTAGAATATGTAGGGATATTTTCATGTTTCGTGTTTTTTCCCCTCCGTTTTCCTTTCTTCTTCTTTTTTTTTTTGTTTTTTGTTTTGTTGTTTTTTTTTTGGGGGGGGGGGGGGTATACGCCCGTCATTAGACGGGACGTATTATGATATGACACTCTCCGTCCGTCCCGGGTCCTGTTTTCCGGACTTTTTTCCGTAACGGATGCATGTACAACTTTTAAATTTGGTCATGATATCGTTCTCAAGAATTGTAAGAGTGAGTTTGCATTTCAGTTGGATTGGTCCATCGTTGACCTACTTTAGGGCTATAAGTAGGTCAAACAGTTTTCCGAACTTTTTTCGTTATAGATACAGATATAAGCTTCCTTTCAGAGAAATATAAGTTCAGTTTGCATTTCAGCTGGAGTGGTCCGTCCGTCCGTGACCTACATTAAGACTAAAAGTAGGTCAAATATTTTTCCGGGCTTTTTTCATTATGGATACAGATATTGCCCTGAAATTTAGTCGGGGTTTCCTCTTGGAAGAATACAAGTTCAGTTTGCATTTCAGCTGGATCGGTCCATCCATGACCTACTTTTAAGCTATAAATAAGTCAGACAGTTTTCCGGGCTTTTTTTTCATTATGAATACAGATATTGCACTGATATTTAGTCAGAAGCTTCTACATGGAGGAATACAAGTTCAGTGTGTATTTCAGCTGAATTGGTCCATCCTTGACCTATTTTTGGACTTAAAATAGGTCAGACAGTTTTCCAGGCTTTTTTTTTTCATTACGGATACAAATATTGCCCTGATATTTAGTCAAAGGCTCACTGTCCGACGGGCGTATATTGTACCGTTTGCAGTACTCTTGTTATTTGTTTATTTGATTTTTGGGAGGTCTTTTTCCTTTTGTTGCTTTTTTCACTGATCATTATCCTCTTAATCACGCCTGTAACACATAGATGTTATTTTATAAGAAAATAATAAAATGCAATATCTATATTTGATGAACATAAATGTTTATTACATCAGCAAAACATGTACAATATTACACTATTTATAAACCGCCTCTTTACAAACAAATATTACACGTCACTGAAATGTAAAAGGCTCGATCGTCATATTATACATAAAGGCAAGTAAAATGAACTATTTTTTTTTCAGTGCAATATTTTTTTTTAATATTTCACCGCAATCATGAAACATTTTCCTTTGTCATATTATAAACTTTTAATTACAATGAGGTCCCGAGTCCAAATAGATAGCTTTATTGTCACCACCTTTTTATTTTAAATTTAATTTCATTCAAAGGAAAACCAAAAGAATCTTTAATCCAACATATCGCTAAAAGATTTCTTAATTTCCTAAAGCAATATCATTGCATAACATGGTAAAAGGTTCATTAGATAAAAACAATAAACAAATGAAATGAAAGAATTAACCTCCCGCAATGTCCCTTAATTTACAACCACACGTGGGGGATTTTAGACATGCTAGTTCTAAATTAATACTTTTTTCGACCGCTGAGCGTCATTATCATAATGATTAGAATTCCCGCAGGCAGTAAAGGGCTCATGGTCTTTGTGATTGTGATAAATTTTATGATATTTTTAGATCTTCTAAACTGCAAATACTTCATTTCCTCTTTAAAAAGAAAATGAGAAAACATTGTTTCAGGTGAGATAAAATATCTATTTGTAGTATGTTTTGAATAAATTATGTTATTCAAGTCGACACGAGTTTTAAGGATAAGGTCCTAACAATTTGGTTTAGCAATTAACAGTCTTAACAATATTGTTTATAGTTTTAATGCTATCCGCAGTCCGTGTTTACAACAAATATCAGATACCTATCATATAAACAAAATATGGCGAATTGATTTGTCATTTTTAGGCGTTCAGGAGCAACTGTGATATATGTGGGTGTGGGTGGGATTACACTTAGACAGTTTAGACATTCAGAACCGACAGCGATATTTTTAGCAACATGCGAAAACAAAATTAAATGTTCAGTCTGGTTCAAAATGTCTACACAGACCCTAAATTGGGATGTCTGTAATATTCATTAGTGTTTCATTAAGCAAATAACTTGCAATGATTCAATCAGAGAGACTTATCTGAGCTTTGATGAAACTCAAAATTTCATAATGCGCCCTCTCTCTCTCTCTCTCTCTTCTCTCTCTCGTGTAAAACAAAACATCGATATTATTTACATTGCATCAGATACATAAACATCTTAATTCATGTAAAAAATAAATAAAAAGTTATGATTTTTTTTAAACACAAAAAACTTTTAGAAAACATATTAACTATGCATAATTATGAATAAGTACCGAGTAGGAAGTTATTGTGAAGACAATGAAATCCAATTATCATTATAAAATAGATTTATGGAAATCAGCTGAACATGCATATAAAAGTTCAAATAACGAACTTAATAAGGGGGCCCCAAAGGGGAGTAATTCAAAAGATCGCAACACTCGCGATTTACATTCCAAAGCATTATTATATGACTAGAATTGCAGCTCCTGCAATTTAATGCTATGTTAAACTCCCTAGTAGTCTATGATCATGTTTCTAAAGAAATCTTTATCAGTCTAATATCATGTTATATTATGTAGTAGTCTAATATCATGCTATATTATCTAGTAGTTTATCTCATTGTATTATCTAGTAGTCTAATATCATGTTGTATTATCTAGTAGTATAATATCAAGTTGTATTATCTAGTAATATAATATCATGTTGTATTATCTAGTAATATAACATCATGTTGTATTATCTAGTAGTCTAATATCATGTTGTATTATCTAGTAGTATAATATTATGTTGTATCATGTAGTAGTATAATATCATGTTGTATTATCTAGTAGTATAATATCATGTTGTATCATCTAATAGTCTAATATCATGTTAATTTCTCTCATAATAAGAATAATGCTATGTTAAATTATTATGAAGTCTAATGCCATGTTAAATTATGTGGTAAATTAATAAAATGTTAAATTCAATAGCAGTTTCATGTAATGTTTGATTATCTAGTAGCCTAATATCATTTTAAATTCCCTAAAGGTATATACCTTATCAAAAGCATATCGTCTTTTATACAAATACACGACACCATTGCACAGGTGAAATTCGAAGTTGACCTGGCTACAAATCCAGAGATTCACGCCAATTACAATATCCCCCATTTCGTAACGGAATATTTATAAATATATATACATCAAACACTAGGGCGAAAATTCTCAAATAAAATAAACTGAAATCTCCTTGAGATTAACATATTTCGTAGAACATTACTTTTTCATCTTCTTGAAATAATGATCTTAAAAATATATATACTGATAAAATGTATTAAATAAGTGTGTTGGGCACACATAAAACTTATAACACACATTAACTAATCACCTATTTCATCGTCTCATTTCTTATCTTAATGTAATGCTAAGAAACAAAATTATATGATGTTGCATTTCTTGCAATATCAAAGTTAATTTTGACCACAATGTAATAGCTACACAGCTGTTTTGTAATGGGTACACTTAATAATACATAACTAATTGTGCGTTATTATTACAGAATTAATAATTCCTATAAATTTCAACCTTTGTTTTGATTACAACATAACAATGAAGAGACAAACACATAAATAAATCTTGACCAGGTGGTATCACGCGAATATAGTGACATAAAATCTATCTCTACATCTTGGAATGAAATAATGGGAATTATGAAACTCTAATTTTAATATATGCAGTTCATACAATTACATATGAATACATGATGCTTTAGCGCAGGTCGAATGTTTGGGAGTTGAACTTGGTTCAACTTCCTAAGTCATAGGGCACAGCGCGTATGGATATATTGCACGAGACTTTGAATTGAGTCACATCACGCCTGCATCTTCGACGATACATAACAAACTTAATAAAACACATCCACTAAAACATATAATCCTGTATTCAAAACTCAATTCCAATACAGAAATATGTGTTTCGTGAAATGTGAACAGGATTATACAAAAAAGATATATGAAATTTTATCAATTTATTGTGTACTTATTAATAAGAAGCTTCAGCTTTAATTGAATCTACCACCATTATTTTAACCTGCGGTGTTATAGGGACGAGTCGATTGATGAATAGAGGGGTTGAAGGTGATGTCATACTACATAAAACGCCCGGCACTGCATATAGTAAACATGGATTATACCAATGTTAATTGCGCATATTTAGTGAAAATAAATCGACATTACATTATAAGAAGACACCAACATTACTTTGATGTATGTATTTAATTTTTAGTTTTCCTGGCCGGAGGGGACTTTGAGTTTGCACTATGTCTGTCCATCCGTCCGTCTGGCAAATCAGTTTTCGCCATGCTTACAAATATTCATTTGATACATTGTTTTGCCATGACAATTTACAGACCAAGTTCAAATTTTGTCTCATTCCATCGCGTTTTTGCTATGTTGTGGCCCTTGTACATACATGTAGAAAATATGGAATTAGAATCTGACATATACAGTTGTATATGATTTTTATTTTATGGGACTTGGTTATTTTTGTGCATAAACTGTTATCATATGATTATTCACGCAGAACATCACACAGACAACTGGACTTCAGGCTGGTAGGGGACATGTATTACTATGCAATACTTACAGAATGATTGTTTCTTTATACAATGCATGTTTGAAATGTTTCATTATCGGTATATTCTGTATTTTGATTAAGCAGAAAAAAATAATCTTTACGAAATATGCCCTATGGGTACTCAATTCTATAATAGTAGTACTAGATATTTTTAATCAGTTGTATAAAACATAGATGATTCGAAAATGAAAAATTAGATAATTACAGAGAATACAAAGCATTACATAATAAACATCATAATAAAATGTATACAAAATACTACATACACCTGCAACACCAAAGTTGTCTTCTCCAGTAGAAATGCTCGTTCTAACTGATCTACGACATTTTTTTTGGTCAGTTTTGCAGAATTGTAATATGTTATAGACCGTCCATTAGTTTAGGACAAACTAAATCTCCAAACAAATACTGTGGAAAGCCAGGCCTCCTTGAACACACCGTTTTCATGCTTTCTGTGTTATGAGCTCGATTGACGTTTCTTTCTCTGTCTCCACCTCTTTCTCTTTTAATTCGTTTAACTCGTACTGCTTTACCTGTGTGGGAAATAAATTCATTCATTCCATAAAGCATAGCATTAATGACGTTAATACGTGTAACCACTCAATAAATGTGCTACGCCTGGCCTACAAAAGTTCATTGCCTGGTTATCAGGCCCGCCCGCTTCTGTTTAAACAATGCATATTAACCATTGATATCCTTAAATGAAGAAGATAAAATTTCTCTCATGCGCTATTCGGATTCAAAAAAAAAAAAAAAAAAAAATCCGGAATCTTCGACCACATTTTAATTTTATATACTCCCGTCTGTAAAACGTTTGACTAAGTCCAAGTCGTCCCGACGTTTCTGTTACATTTATAACAGTTAAGTTTTAAGTTTGCGATGGCGATTGGAAAATACAGAACGGTCATACTATCATGTCACATTGTGTGTGTGTGGGGGGGGGGGGGTCCGATGCTTGCACTAAGTAGGAACTGTTTAAATGTTGTCATCGGTCGCTAGCCATGCTTATCGAGTCCTGTAGTACCTAGTTATACCTGTGATGTAGTGTGAATGTAGGTAATATGCGTGGTTTGCGACTATCAAATATCGCAAGTTTTGAATTTTAAAAAAGTAAAAATTCCTTGTCTTATTTTTATTAGATAAAATAAAGCACACTCTCTTTCATATGTTTTTGACAAAATTGGCCCGAGACCAAAGTATTTTCCCCCTAGTATATATGGGGTTTTTTCTTAGGTCATATTAGCTGCAGAACTGTAGCTCTCCGAAAAAAATTATGTTGACAGACCGGTCTGTCAACATAATTTTTTTCGGAGAGCTACAGTTCTGCAGATAAGGTCATATCCGAAGACATGTTATTTTCATCATTTTGATATTCTCAAAACACAGACACTTAATTAAGTCTCCTTTACCGTCGTTCAGAAATTCTGGAACACTTACCCTTTTTGCGTCCAGCATTCTTCTTAGAGGAAACAAATACTTTAGTTCAACATCATCTGCAGATTTCAATCCACCTACAACAAAATCCCATCTTACATTTTGTATTCACTAAAGTGTAAGTCATTGTATAACAAATATGAAGCTGTAGTGTGTTTAAGTAATGCGCGGGGTTGGATTCAGTGCCGGCGCGTAGTTCGCACGACCCGCCCTTTTCACAAATTTGATACCTTTCTAAAGAAATACATGTCCATAAATCTAAAATATACAAATTTTCTTTTGCTAGAACTCCGAAGTTTCGGTAGCTCGCCCCCTGGGAACCACAAGACAGCCACAGGCGCACCGGATAAATATCACAGTGTTCAGTTTTCGGAATATATACTGTAACAAGAGGCCCACAGGCCTTATCGGTCACCTGAATACTAGTGAAAAAGTATCACTACTTCCATGAGCTTTGAAATCTAGAAAACATTTCCTGTTCTGAATATCTAAGCTAAATTCTAATGTTCAGCAAGAGTATAAAACAAGATGTGTTCTTAAAACTGCACTGCCTTCAAAAGTGCATACACTGATGAAAGGGTTTAAATAGTAGTTCTTAGTATTAACATTAAAACATCAAAATATATGACTAATTTGGACTCATCCTAAAGTCATAACCCTGTGTTGTGAAATTCACCATTTTTTGTACATTCTTTTTTGCTATTTCTAAGTATGCATTTAGATTTGATACAGTATCAGCAAACTTACACATAACTAAGTATATACTAAGTTTGGCCCCACCTTGGGGCCAAAACCCTTACTCTGGGGAAAATCAAATTTATAATTTCGTAAAAGACTAACTTCTCTATCCATTTAGTTTCAATTTAGTATCAAAAGCACTAAAGAAAATGTTATTTAAGTGTTTTACACATAAACACTATATAACAAGTTTGTCCCCGCCCTGAGGTCAGAACCCCTAACCCGGGGATATTAAATTTACAATTTTGGTAGAGACCTTCCTGCTCTACTTCACTATGCATTTAGTTTTTCTTACATGTGTATGGTAATTGAGAAGATGTTTGAAAATTTGTCATTTTGGGGCAGTTTTTGTCCTGCCCCATAGGCCCCAGGAATCCCAAAATTTATGATTTATGTTCCCTTTGTTCCAAATATGTTTCATGCCAAATTTGAAAATAATTGGAATGATAATTATCAAGAAATTAAAAATGGTTATTGTTCACACATTAATTTTGATAACAGACCAATTTGGCCCTACCCCGTTACCAAAACCCCTACCCCTGGGATCATCAAATTTACAATTTTGGTAAAGGACTACCTGTTCTTTCTAAATATATTTTTACTTTTAATTTAGTATCAATAGCACTAAAGAAGATGTTATTTAAGTGTTTTACACAAAAACATAATATAACAAGTTTGGCCTGCCCTGGGGTCAGAAACCCTACCCCGGAGATCATGAAATTTACAATTTTGGTAGAAGCCTTCCTGTTCTACATCACCATGCATTTAGTTTTTCTTACATGTGTGTGGTAATTGAGAAGACGATTTTTGAAAATTGGTCAACTTTTGGCAGTATTTGCCCCGTCCCTAAGGCCCCAGGGGTGCAGGAATCAAGAAATTTACAATTTATGTCCCCCTTGTTCCAAATATATTTCATACTAAATTTGAAGAGAATTGGAAAGAAGAAGTTAAAAATGTCTATTGTTCACACATTTAATAACTGATCATTTTGGTCCCACCCTGATACCAAAACCCCTACCCCTGGAATATTCAAATTTACAATTTCGGTAAAGGACTACCTGTTCTTCCTAAATATCTATTTACTTTCAATTTAGTATCAATAGCATTAAAGAAGATGTAATTTAAGTGTTTTCCACATAAACACTATATAACAAGTTTGGCCCCGCCCTGGGATCAGAACCCCTACCCCGGAGATTATGAAATTTACAATTTTGCTAGAGGCCTTCCTGCTCTACATCACTATGCATTTAGTTTTTCTTACATGAGTGTGGTTCTTGAGAAGATTTTTGAAAATTGGGCAAGTTTGGGCAGTTTTTGCCCCGCCCCTAGGGGTGCTGGAGTCCTGAAATTTACAATTTATGTCTCCCTTGTCCCAATGATGCTTCATACCAAATTCGAAAGAGAATTAAGTTATTAAGAAGTTAAAAATGTTCAATTTTTAACGCACGACGGATACCGACGAACGAAAACCAATTGCAATAGGTCACCTGAGTTTACTCAGGTGACATAAAAACAATATTGAAATATCGCCAGTCGGCAACTTAGTAGTGGTCATTCAGTGCCAACAAGGTGGTGAAATATAGCAACTTTCATCATCTGAAGGTTCTTTTATTCAGTATACATAGCATGTGTTATAACGATCATTCTACTAAATATGCATGAAATGGCACGCATCTTTTTAAAAAAAATCATTCTATTGAATATGCATTTGTTAGAAGACTAAGCCCATCCTATTGAATATGCATGATATGACACGCACATGTTAAAACACTAACGATCATTCTATTGGATATGCATGAAATGACGCGGACCTGTTAAAAAAACTTACTACGACAGTTACAATGAATATGAAAGAAAGACACACACGCCACGTGTTTAAAGGTTATCATTGATTCTATTTAATATACATGGAATGACGCACGATTGATCAAAGACTAACAATGAAATTGCACGCACCTGTCCAACTAATTGAAAATCCATGTAATTGCACGCACCTGTTAAAAGACTAACGATCATTCCAACAAGTATGCACACTACCATGCCTAACGTCGTGTACCAGATATAGCTGATCTTATATATTCCAAGTACTCCGTCTCCTCTGAAAGTAAGAAAAACCTGTACTATGTGTTAACTGTATAAACAAAAGTATGACCATTTTAGTATCTGACATCCATCTGGATATCGTAGTGTTCCAGTTCATTTTAGTTGGATTAAAAAAGAAGGCGATTCATGTTAATACACTGTATCTAGTCGTAGTAAAAGATGTATGATACAGGGTTGTCAATATTGATTGTTTGATTTTATCTTGCTTAACGTCACGCTCGAGAATTTTTCACTTATATGGAGACGTCACCAAGACCAGTGAAGGGCCTTAAATTTAGGCCTATGCTCGGTGCTTACGGCCATTGAGCAGTGAGGGTTCTTTAGCGTGACACGGGTCATCCGTTTTTAAGGTCATCTCCGTGGACCCGTGACATTCACACCTGATGCCGAGCGTTTGGCGATGGAACTGTCACGACTTAGGTATGTCGCAGCCGGGATTCGAACTCTGGCCTTCCGCGTGCGGGGCGAACGATTTAACCTTTCGGCCACCGCGGCGGTGGGTTATCAATAGTGGTGCATATTCATGGGTTGTCAAGAGTGGTGCATATTCATATTAGTTAGGGTCTCGCCAATAGGGGGAACTCTATAGTAATCTGCCTGAGTTGACAGTTTCCCGGGTTTTTTATGGGGGAGGGGGCATGCCCAGCAACTATTGAATTGAAAATTTACCCATGAACTTAAATGAATTACAGATCAAGTTTGGGATTCGGTGTTCTTGGCCCATTTTTGAAAGTTATGATCCTTGAACTTTGCATATTTCAGTGACAGTTTTGGATAGTTTGGCTATCCCTGGAGCTAATAAAGTTTTTGTTTAGACTTTTGTGCCCTGTTTTTTGAAAGCGGTATGGGCATTGACTGATGCAAATAATGTTACAAAACGAGGTCTTTGTGATGCTTGGCCTCACAATTATGTTTAGTTTTGAAATGGCAAAGATCTTCTCTCTGATTGATTAGACATTGTTTAACGTCGTTCTCGAAAATCTTTCACTCATGTGGAGACGTCACCATTGTCGGTGAAGGGCTGCAAAATTTAGGCCAATGCTCAGCACTTACGGCCTTTGAGCAGGGAGGGATCTTTATCGTGCCACGCCTCCTGTGACAGTGGGCCTCGGTTTCCCGGTCTCATCCGAAGGACCGCCTCATTTAGTCGCCTCTTGTGACAAGCAAGGGGTGCTGAGGACCTATTCTAATTCTCATTTCCACGGGACGTTTATTTATGAAATGACGAAGAGCTTCTCTTTGAGTGCAACTTGACTTGATAATGCAGCTTTACCCAGAACTAGTCGGCGGGATTCCTGGCGAGCTGTCTGTTGTAGAGTAGTTCATGGAATACGTTGTTTCTGACCCAAAAGCTGTCCTACAAGAGAATTAAACAGAACTTGTACGTTAGTTTACTGGGGAGGGGCTCTAACGACACCATTTTCCATGATTACACAAAGTTATCTAAAAATGTACAAATTTTAGTATATCCCAATGCTTTTTGTGATAAACTACAGTTTCAACCTAGTAGACAAGGCGTTCCTCTTACACGGGGGATTGATCGCTCATTGAGTAATTGCTGTGTTTCTTGTGAACATATTTCCAACAGTGATCCTTTTAAAGTTAGCTTGCACGGTACAATAACTTCATTTTAACGTATGTGTTACTTTCTGTGTTGCTTTACGTCCATTCAAGAAATTTTTCACTCGCCAGCTTTAAGTGAATTGCCGGAAGTTTGACATATTCCTGACACCCAAGGTCATAACATTGAGAATTATATTTCTAGTCGGAAATTAGCTCCTTAGAGCTCATGTTCCTACTCGTTAAACACGACGTTAAATAAAATAATTTTACTTTATAGCGCCTATGGTTGCGTTAAATTACAGTCATATCCGAGAAATCCGTTACTTTCGTTTCTAAGGCCGTCAGCTTAGTGAAACAACAGTCACTACCGATGTTAAACGCCTTAGGTTTTAAGCGGCGTCAGTATCGAAAATCGAACCTGAGACCTCCCAATACAAAACGAGCGCCTTAATCACTGGTCCATCGTGACCGCTAAGCTCAAGTTCCGGGAGAGGGGGTGCGTCCTCCTCACAATTTTGACAACCTTTATATTCCGTTAATTTTACATACAGAGTTAAATACATTAGCAGATTGTTGCGCGCCCCGATGATCAAATAGTTGTACTGAATGGCAAAACTGAAAGTTTGAATTGGTGCATTGAAACTGTATTATAGAACTAACGTTGTCAACTACCCCCACCCATGGATTATGGTATTTAAATTTGGGCAAAACACATTTCTTTGTTTGTGTTGCTCTAAATAATTGTGAAGTCAACTTCGACAATAATTGGCCACTCACTTAAAAAAAGAAAAGAAAGGATGCTACGTGCGTGCGACGTTCAAGCCTACAGGAAGGGATAATTGATATAAAAGTTTGCGATAATATTTCAGAAAACTTGATAAACCGCACGTTTTTGTTTTAACGTCTGCCACATTCTGACCACGATTAACATGCCTCCCCTAAGATATTACGTGCTCGATAGTTTATATCCCCGCTCTACAAAATGACTAAACAAATACTTTATATTTAGTCATGCCCAATTTGCTAATGAAAGGTGAAGATAACGAACAGTGATCAATCTCATAACTCCTATAATCAATACATAATATATAGTTGGGCAAACACGGACCCTTGGACACACCAGAAGTGGGATCAGGTGCCTAGGAAGAGTAAGCATCCTCTGTCGACCGGTCACACCTGTCGTGAACGGTGGCAGGTAAAGACTCTGTTTAACTGTATTGCTTATTCCTTTTACCATATTTCAATATTGGTGATACAGTTCTTATATCACTATATGTTCATATTTGTAAAGGTTGTACTAGTAATATCTTTACCAATTGAAATGATAGTCATTAACTCATGAATGTGAGCAATGTACTTATGAATCTTGATAAATATAGTGCAATTTTTCTGTGGAAATATTCCGACAGAAATGAAAGTTGATTGATGGTATATTGTTTAACGTTCCGATCGAGAATTTTTCACTCACCATTGCTGGTGAAGAGCTGCAAAATTTATGTCTATGCTTGGCTCTTACGTCCTTTGATCAGGGAGATATCTATATTGTGTCACACCTGCTGTGACACGTGACCTCGTTTTTTTTTTAGTCTCATACGAAGGACCGCCCATTTAGTCGCCTCTTACGACAAGCTAGGGATACTGAGGACCTATTCCAACCCAGATCCTCACGAGATTAGGAAATGAAAGTAAAATGAAAATACGTTTGCCTAAAATAATATGTTTTATGGTGTGACTGTTGAGATGAGTGAGGACCCTTAACATCTTGCAACATGACTTTAGACATTTAATCCGCCATTTAACACAGGAAATATTACACAGCGGATGTAAACAGTACAATGTGTTGTATTATTAGTTGCGATTTTTTTCCTTTCAAACAAAGCAATTTTCAACAAAAACAAATCTTACGAAGGTCAGGAATTCAAAAACGTTTATGGTACTTTCCATACAATTTATTCATTTTATCTACGGGGTTGTCAATGAAATATGCCGCAGTGACGGCGACATTTCTCCAGAGCACTATGGGTAATCCTCATCATTTTTTCAGCTGATACAGAACAAATCACGTGACTCGTACGTGTAATCATTGGAGCGAGTTTGTAGCGTCGGTTCGCGACCTTTGCTCGCTATAACTTTCAGTTTTAATATATATATATATATATATATATATATATATATATATATATATATATGATGTAATAAACAGCAACACTTCACGCCAACATACTTTTGAAGAAACGTTGACACGTCTCATGAATTATGCTGGCGTAAAGCGTTGCAGTTCATGCTTTCATGTATTTTCAAGAATGAAATTCATTTCTTAAATGTTCGTAACATGTCACTTTTCTACATCAAAACACAGCTTGTTCTTGTTCTCACACTGTGTCTCGTCTCGAGTCATAGCCGCTTAGTTTTCGATGTTCAACAGTAGGATTCGAACCAGAGCCCAAAACAACACCATTCTACCACCGAGAAAGAGCGCCGTGTAGAATTAAAACTACAGCACGTGACTTACAGTACTTACATAGAACTGTTGACGTTATAAACATAAGACGGGGCACTGCAGTTTGTGACTGGCCCCCCGGGTAGTTTCGGGGTGGCAAACTTCTGTATGACCTGGCCCACAGCTATCCAGAGTAAAAACAGGAATCCCGACAGACATCCGACTATTGCACCCTGTCAAAGATTACGAAATAGAAATCACATGTACCCCTATCTAGAGGACCTGGTACAATTACCGCTACATAATTACCTCTACATAAGAATCGAGGGATTATAAACCAGGTAGTAGATATATGTTATTGGGAAAATAAGGCCCTTGGGCCATTTAATTACATTTTGTCAGATAGAGTAAAGGTTGATTGATGGATTGACTGTTGTTTAACGTCGATTTCGAGAATTTTTCACTCATATGAAGACATCACCATTGCCGGTGAAGGGCTGTAAAAATTTAGGCCTATGCCCGGCGCTTACGGTCTTTGAGTAGGGAGGTATCTTTATCTTGACACATCTTTTGTGAAACGGGACATAGGTTGTTTGCGGTCTCATCCGAAGAACTGCCCCATATAGTCGCCTCTTACGACAAGCAAGGAATACTGAGAACCTATTCTTATCGGATCCTCACGGGATCATCGAGTAAACAAGAATACATCGTGTTTTGAATCCAATACCCCTGTCTTAGTATCCTGATCATGGGTCACGAATTTCACAAGACTGGTGGGAGGTTCTTTCTTTGTTATTACTGTGTTTGAATGTCCAGAAAAATTACAATATCACCAAACACGTCTTATCTGATGTCACTAGATTCGTGCGTAGCAATCTATGCCGACAGATCAAAGGATCAAATATCCAATCAAATTAGTGTTGAAATTGGGACAATGGGTTCCAAAAATAGACAACAAATTGTATGGAAACAATGCAGTAACCACATTGTCGAGCGACATACCTTTGCATTGGCAGATTTAAATACAGCACCCATAACAAACATTCCAAGGATTGGTCCATTTATGCATGACGTCACAGTACTTGTCATCTTCAAAATAGAATATCCAATCCTTCAATTTTAAATGCATAAACCTAGGAGGAAATGAATGACAGAATCCCCCCCCCCCCTCTCTCTCATTTTATAAAATTTAAGACAGTTGTTTAATCAGTCAATAAACCCACCTGTTCATCTGCACGATCAACACACCTGATCAACCGAACCATCAACCCATGTATTTACCTGAACCATCAACCCATACGCTTACCTGAACAATCAACACATCTGTTTACCTGAACAATCGGTCCACCAAGAAGGTAGACTAAATAAGCAAATCCGATGGCTAGCGATCCAAATATGACAACTGAAAAAAAATGTTTGATATTATTTTAAATGGCATAGAACTCAAATTAAACAAAGCGATGCACAAAACGTTTTCAAAAATTTGAATCCCAGCAGGTGTCCGTCAGTAACACATTTTATCATAGCCATTGCACCTATTGGAGGTTCTTAACGAAGTTGACATCACACTCTGCTTACCTATTTTGGGAGTGGGAAATATAGATCATTTTTTTTCTGATCCTGCTCAAGAAACTGTCGACTTTGAATAATTTCCATACTTCGGAACAAATGTTGACCCGTGAACTGCCTAAATGACCCCCAGGACATTACCAAACAGAGGTCGGGAGTATGTTGATCTT